>NC_051227.1:12636157-12653657 GCF_015220715.1 Pygocentrus nattereri
AGCTATTTGTCGTTAACCTGACTTAAGTTGGAGGTCAACAAAAATTTAAACCAGTAATAATGATACTACAATTATTTAGTGTTGAATTTAATTAAAATTGTAAGTTGTCTCAATGCATTTCAAGGTTGAATGAGTTGAACTGAAATATAATCTTGTTATATCAGCTGTGTTAACAAAAGTATTTAGGTCACAAAACACGATTTCTTTCCTTAACTTAAATGCTCTGTTGTGTAAAGTAAAATTAGATTTTTAATTAACTTAAAATTTTAAGGCGACCAGGTTATTTAAAACCTCATTTCCAAAAAAGTTGGGACGCTGTGCAAAATGTAAATAAAAACAAAATGTGCAAATCATTTAAACCCCATATTTCATTGAAAATAGTACAAAGACGACAAATCAGATGTTGAAACTGAGGATTTTTTTGGGGGGGGGGGGTTTGAAAAATCTTCAATGTCTACCTGGTTCCTGCACACATTTATGCTGCATTGACATGTTTGCATTGAAAAATACCCAAAGTTTGCTCTTAAGTGTGTTCTTGATAAAGGTCTTAAGAAAAAGTCTCCGTCAGATCCATGACGTGATCTTAGAGCGCAGAACTGTTCTCACCTTTGTGCTCTTGAGTGTGTGTAGGTTCTGTTTTTACCTGAGAACAAACCCCAAATAATAAAACACTGGTGAACAACAGAATCGTGAAAACTGTATAAGTGGGTTTTAAATGGAAATTTAAGAACGGTTGGAGACTGGGGCCCATAGTTTCACATCTCATAGTGCACGACTGATGGTGACATGAAGTCCTGGAAAAGTTTGCATGGTGAGGCATTACTGGTGGATAAGGACCGTAGTCAGAGGAGATTTAGCAGAGCCAGCAGCACTGCTGTGTCTGATCCACTCAGACCAGCACAACACACACTAACACACAACCACCACGTCAGTGTTACTGCAGTGCTGAGAATGGCCCACTACCCCAATCGTACCTGCTCTGTGAGGGTCTTTGGGGGTCCTGACCACTGAAGAACAGGGTAAAAGGGGGTAACAGAGTATCAGAGAAACAGATGGACTACAGTCTGAAACTGTAGAACTAAAGTGCAGCTATACAGTAAGTGGAGCTGATCAAATGGACAATGAGTGTAGAAACAAGGAGGTGGTCAGAATGTTGTGGCTGATCCGTGTATATCAGTGTTGTAGTCATGGTGACCCCTGGTTCCTATCACCACCACTGTAAAGACATCTGAATCTCTCACACACGTCACACACTGAATTTATTTTGATAAATCCTCTTTCGAAGGCTTCAGCTTCTTTCTGCTGCTCGGGCTGCATGATAAATCTTTGTAAGAATAACAATGTGAGTCTGAAAGCTCAGTTTGAGTAACGGACTCTCTGGAGAAATGAGATCTTAATAGCTGTTACATTATTAAAGGAGGAGGGAGCATATTGGTATTTTAAAACGGAAACTGGAGATTAAACTGGAGGAGTCTAACAGACACACCATCACAGCTGCAGGTCATCTGAGGTCACTGCCACAGTCCACACAAGGAGTGCATTTAAAACAGGGTGATTTTGTTACTCAGGCTTGAAGACTGACCAGAATAGAGAAGATTTCCTCTGAGCTTTTTACATTAAGATGTAAACAGAGAGATTCGGGGGGGTTTGGTGTGAAATGGTTCAGATGTCTTTACAGTGGTGGTGATGGGAACCAGGCATCGCCATGACTACAACACAGATATAGACATTTTATTTACCATCCACAACCACCAGAGAACCTACACGAGTCTTCTGAGATTATATGGAATGTTGATGATGGAAAATACTGGAAAATCCATTTCCTTTACTTCACAGTCCATAAATGGAAACTAACTTGAAAAATCAACTTGTTTTGAATACATTTTTTATGGTTTGTATGAAAACCTCATTTACACACTGTATATTTCCAAAAGTATTCGTCTGGCTTCACACGCATATGAACTTTAGTGATGTCCCATTCTTAATCCATAGGGTTTAATATGATGTCGGCCCACCCTTTGCAGCTATAACAGCTTTAACTCTTCTGGGAAGGCTTTCCACAAGGGTTAGGAGTGTTTATGGGAATTTTTGACCGTTCTTCCAGAAGCATATTTGTGAGGTCAGACACTGATGTTGGACGAGAAGGCCTGGCTCACAGTCTCCGCTCTAATTCATCCCAAAGGTGTTCTGTTGGGTTGAGGTCAGGACTGTTGGGTTGTGCAGGCCAGTCAAGTTCTTCCACACCAAACTCACTCATTCGTGTCTTTATGGACCTGCTTAATGCACTGGTGCACAGTCATGTTGGAACAGGAAGGGGCCGTCCCCAAACTGTTCCCACAAAGTTGGGAGCATGAAATTATCCAAAATCTCTTGGTGCTGAAGCTTTAAGAGTTCCTTTCACTGGAACTAAGGGCCGAGCCAAACTCCTGAAAAACACCCCCACACCATGATCCCCCCTCCACCAAACTTTAAACTTGGCACAATGCAGTCAGACAAGTACCGTTCTCCTGGCAACCGCCAAACCCAGACTCGTCCACCAGATTTCCAGATGGAGAAGTGTGATTGGTCACTGCAGAGAACACATCTCCACTGCTCTAGAGTCCAGTGGCGGCGCTTTACACCACTGCATTCCACGCTTTGCATTGCGCTTGGTGATGTAAGGCTTGGATGCAGCTGCTCGGCCATGGAAACCCATTCCATGAAGCTCTCTACACTGTTCTTGAGCTGATCTGAAGGCCACATAAAGTTTGGAGGTCTGTAGTGATTGACTCTGCAGAAAGTTGGTGACCTCTGTGCACTATGTGCATCTGCTGACCCCACTCTGTCATTTTATGTGGCCGACCACTTCGTGGCCAAGTTGCTGTCGTTCCCAATCACTTCCACTTTGTTATAATCCCACTGACAGTTGACTGTGGAATATTTAGTAGTGAGGAAATTTCACGACTGGATTTGTTCCACAGGTGGCGTCCGATCATGGTACCACGCTGGAATTCACTGAGCTCCTGAGAGCGACCCATTCTTTCACTAATGTCTGTAGAAGCAGTCTGCAGGCCTAGGGGCTTGGCTTTATACACCTGTGGCCGTGGAAGTGACTGGAACACCTCAATTCAATGATTTGGATGAGTGACTGAATACTTTTGGAAATAAAGTGTATATCAACCTGTTCAAACTACAGCAGTTTAGCCCCGCCCGTTTAGGCTCCAGCAGTTTAGTTACGTCCAGCTTCTGAAGTCCTAACCAATGGGAGAGCTTGCTTGACTGTATCTACCAAGAAAACAATCCTGACTGAATAATTTAATGTTGGCTGTGTTAAGAATTTAATCCTTTTGTTTCCAGAAAAAAGTTTATAATGAAATTAGAATCTTTCTTTTTCATTTCCAGAATCCATTAGACCTTCTCTGAAGATCTAGAAGGCCCTGAAGGGTCCACAGCGATCTCCTTAGCTTTTTACACAACTATCCTGCAACATGCAACAAGAAAAAGAAAAGAAAGTGTGTGTGTGTGTGTGTGTGTGTGTGTGTGTGTGTGTGTGTGTGAGAGAGAGAGATAAAGATAAAGGTGTTTTTATGATACTTAACATGTGGCTTCATGCTTATAATCACTGTCTGTTTGAAGGTGTGTGTGTGAGAGATTTACTTGACTATAAACACTCGTCACTGTGCCTGACAAAGCCGGGGTTGCTATGGCAACCGCCTGCTCCTCCAGCCCCAGCCTAGATAATCAGGATACCCATGATCAGATGATCATTTAAAACTTCACTAAAAGAACAATATCAAGTGTAATTTGTTTTAATGGCCAATAAAGCTGCTCTGATGTAATTTCAGTGTGGTCAGTGAGGAGCACTATACTTTTCCTTTATTCGAAATGGAATATGTGTGGTTCAGTATTATGTAATCATCTGTTGTGAAGCTCTTTGGGTCAGACTGCCTGTGAATTGGCACCTCTAAGCATCTACACTGTAAATTAGCTTTTTACAAGGATAGCGTCCCATTTTCCAGACGTTCAGGATAGTGTCCCACCCTCCAATTCATCAGGATAGCATTCCATCCTCTAGATGATCAGGATAGCATCCCATCCGCCAAATCATCAGGATAGCATTCCATTCTCTAGATGATTAGGATAGCGTCCCACCCTACAAATCATCAGGATAGCATTCCATCCTCTAGATGATCAGGATAGCATCCCATCCGCCAAATCATCAGGATAGCATTCCATTCTCTAGATGATCAGATAGCATCACCACCCTCCAGACATTCAGCATAGCATTCCATTCTCTAGATGATCAGGATAGCATCCCACCCTACAAATCATCAGGATAGTATTCCATTCTCTAGATGATCAGGATAGAGTCCCACCCTCCAGACGTTTAGGATAGCATTCCATTCTCTAGATGATCAGGATAGCGTTCCATTCTCTAGATGATCAGGGTAGCATCACCACCCTCCAGACATTCAGGATAGCATTCCATTCTCTAGATGATCAGGATAGCGTCCCACCCTACAAATCATCAGGATAGCATTCCATTCTCTAGATGATCAGGATAGCATCCCATCCTCCAAATAATCAGGATAGCATTCCATTCTCTAGATGATCAGGATAGTGTCCTACCCTCCAATTCATCAGGATAGCATTCCATTCTCTAGATGATCAGGATAGCATCCCATCCTCCAAATAATCAGGATAGCATTCCATTCTCTAGATGATCAGGATAGCGTCCCACCCTCCAAATCATCAGGATAGCATTCCATTCTCTAGATGATCAGGATAGCATCACCACCCTCCAGACATTCAGCATAGCATTCCATTCTCTAGATGATCAGGATAGTGTCCCACCCTCCAAATCATTAGGATAGCATTCCATTCTCTAGATGATCAGGATAGCGTCCCACCCTCCAGACGTTTAGGATAGCATTCCATTCTCTAGATGATCAGGATAGCATCACCACCCTCCAGACATTCAGGATAGCATTCCATTCTCTAGATGATCAGGATAGCGTCCCACCCTCCAAATCATCAGGATAGCATTCCATTCTCTAGATGATCAGGATAGTGTCCCACCGGCCAAATCATCAGGATAGCATTCCATTCTCTAGATGATCAGGATAGCATCACCACCCTCCAGACATTCAGGATAGCATTCCATTCTCTAGATGATCAGGATAGTGTCCCACCGGCCAAATCATCAGGATAGCATTCCATTCTCTAGATGATCAGGATAGCATCACCACCCTCCAGACATTCAGGATAGCATTCCATTCTCTAGATGATCAGGATAGCATCCCACCCTCCAAATCATCAGGATAGCATTCCATTCTCTAGATGATCAGGATAGCATCATCACCCTCCAGACATTCAGCATAGCAGTCCATTCTCTAGATGATCAGGATAGCATCCCACCCTCCAAATCATCAGGATAGCATTCCATTATCTAGATGATCAGGATAGCATCACCACCCTCCAGACATTCAGGATAGCATTCAATTCTCTAGATGATCAGGATAGCATCCCACCCTCCAAATCATCAGGATAGCATTCCATTCTCTAGATGATCAGGATAGCATCATCACCCTCCAGACATTCAGCATAGCATTCCATTCTCTAGATGATCAGGATAGCGTCCCACCCTCCAAATCATCAGGATAGCATTCCATCTTCTAGCTGATCAGGATAGTGTCCTACCTTCCAGATGTTCAGGATAGCATCCCACCCTCCAAATCAGGACAGCATTCCATTCTCTAGATGATATAGGATAGCGTCCCACCCTCCAGACAACCAGGATAGCATTCCACCCTCCTGACAACCAGGATGGCCTCCCACTCTCCGGCAAACCAGGGTAGTGTCTCACCCTCCAGATAATCAGGATAGCGTGAGTGAGGCAACACATTTCCACCATTTCTTACTCTATTAATTATGACTGATTTACTGTAACCACCATTCTCGCTGCAGGTTTGTTCTCAGTAGTTTTATTTTGTGTGACCTTTGTGACTTTGCCTTCACCTGATGGAGGAAGGAACACTTAGAGATGACTGTAATTGGCTGAGAAGAATGTCGATCATAATTTTGCAAACTATCAATTAACAGGGATATTACCTGCCGTCAAGAGCTTGAACAAGCAAGATTGTGCAGACACATTCGGAGTGTGTTGTAGTGTGTGTTATTGTGTCATGCTTGATTTAAAATTTTTTTTTTTTTTGTTGAACTGTTGGTTTTACATCTCTGTACTTTTTGGCAGTGGATATTATAGCAGTATCTGAGAGAAAGGCTGTCAGGCCTGTTGTGTTACTGCTGTGGGTGTTAGTGCTTTAGCACAGCAAGTCTTTCTAGCAGCTTTCCTTTCTCTCTCCCTCTCTATTTATATCTCTCCTGCTGTGGATGGCTCCTTTGTTCATATTTACAGAAAGGTAATGAACCCAGTTTGTGAGAAACACCCCGAGAGTGAGTGTGTCAGCGCTAATCAAACACCAATTGGTCGGCTTCATCAAAGCTCCTCAGCGTAAGCCCACTCTCTCCCCCGTAGCTGCACAAGGAGCGAAAGCAGCATCAAACACACAGTGAGCACACAAACACACAAACAAAGGGCTGTGTTCCAGACTGAGACTAATGTAGCTAACAAGTAATGGAAGCTTATATTCCACCAATAAATACAAAAATACATGAGTGTAATTGTTACGTTCCCACAAAAGACTACAGTCTACAGGTGAGTGTGGGGCCAGTAGCGTGTGGAGCAAGTGTATGGATGTGGCTGACCAGTGAAGTAACCAACACGCATCTATTTGATAATCAGGTATTTGTTTACAAACAGAGGCACAAAGTTACAGGATGCTAAAAACACACAGGTAAATAGACACAGAGACCGACAAGACCAGACAAGACTGGGATGACAGGTGGCTGAACCAACCTGGGAGAGAACACAGACAGCACCAAAGAAAAGAAAATAACAAAAGGGAGCTACACCTGGATTTTTAAGTATCTTGTCTAACTTGCAGAAAGTAGACAGCTAACTGCTACTCAAACTAAAACTATGATGAAAACACAGGGGGTGGTACCTGCCTCTGCCTGTGCCCCTAAACTAGTATGTTTATACAGATGTGTAATCTACATGTGGCAACGTCTTCCTCCCAGGGGGAAACCAGCTCACAACACGGAGAGTAAACAGACAGTTGCCCAATAGACAAAAGGCAATAACATTGACAACGACAGTAACAGAGCCAAGGCCAAAGCCATCAGAACAAAAGAGCTAGAAGATGGCAAAGACAACAAATGAGCGTTTACTCAAACAGAGCAGCACTGAACAGGGCAGCATAACAACAAGGCGCCAAGCGAGTGAGCCAAGAGGATGCTGTGCAAGCACCTCCACAAAGTTTTTTTGGACAACAGTGGCTTCCTCTGTGGTGTCCTCCCATGAACTCCATTCTTGTTTAATTTTTTACATATTGAAGATTTGTCAACAAAAATGTTGACGTGCCAGAGATTTCTGTAAGTCTTTAGTTGACACTAAATCTGGGATTCTTCTTCACCTCATTAAGCTTTCTGCACTGTGCTCTTGCAGTCATCTTTACAGGACAACCACGCCTAGGGAGAGTAGCAACAGTGCTGAACTTCCTCCATTTGTCCCGCCCTCCAGACGATCAGGTTAGCGTCCCGCCCTCCAGACGATCAGGTTAGCGCCCCGCCCTCCAGACGATCAGGTTAGCGCCCCGCCCTCCAGACGATCAGGTTAGCGCCCCGCCCTCCAGACGATCAGGTTAGCGTCCCGCCCTCCAGACGATCAGGTTAGCGTCCCGCCCTCCAGACGATCAGGTTAGCGTCCCGCCCTCCAGACGATCAGGTTAGCGTCCCGCCCTCCGGACGATCAGGTTAGCATCCTACCCTTTGCACTAACATGATAGACAATCAGTATAGTGTCCCACCCCCCAGATGTTCAGAATAGCATCCCACCCTCCGGGCGATCAGGATGGCGCCCCACCCTCCGGGCGATCAGGATGGCGCCCCACCCTCCGGACGATCGGGATGGCATCACACCCTCCGGACGTTTGCTAACTCAATTGATTTGCGTCTCACACTGCATTTGGCCTGAACAACCTCTGTAATCATAATGGGCTGTTTCATTGCTGTATGCTGGAGCAGTTTAGTGACTCACAAGCTGTAAAACATCCTAATCAGTACAAACATAACTGCAGCTCTAATAGCTTAACAAATCTGCTGTTTTATTACAGTAGCTCCAAATACAGCCCATAAAAAAAAAAACACAAAAGATCATTTTGTTTAGGAATGTAATGTTGGGGTTGGTTCAAAAAGTGGTTCTGAATGCACTGATTGATTTTTTTTATTTTTTTTTTTATTAATATTTATTATTATTTTTTTTTATTATTATCACTCTTATTATTAATGAAGTGCCTCTGTTGCAGCTGCAGCATGTAAACACACTGCTGGAGCGCCTCTGCCATGCTCATGTTCACGCTAATGAGGGAAAACACTAATTGTATGTATGAAGTGAGTGATTTGTTCGGATCAAAGGAAAGTAAAGCATCGTGTGTGTCCCTCTGGAGCATTCCCATTAATTAACGCTCCTCTCGAGCCTCCTCATCACTCACACTCGCAGCAGCCCCACGCTCCAGATGGTGCTCTGTTCAATAAGGCGTATCCTATTCCCCTGATTGGACGGCCGTTGCTGGAGAGACGGAGAAGCAGCCAATCAGGATGAGTGGAGGAGAGACTGAGCTGCTCCACAGAGAAATTCCCAAAGAGAGAGGAGCCTGAAGGCCTGTGATGTGGAGCAGCTTTACAGTTCAGTGTCTTCTGCTCATCTGCTTCGAAACGTGGGTTTAAACTAATTAGTCTGCAAATTAGACGCCGCTTCTGAACATCTGCACTGAGGAGAATGTTTTCACAGTCAGTGTTGAAAAATCTATGCAATCTTCTTAGTTTATTACAGGAACCTGGAGGTGGAAGGACTGAAAAGCAGCACTAAAAACGACCATAACCACAAAAAAAGCAGCAGTAAACTTTAAATTCTATTAAGTAATGATGTTTCAACTGAGAAATGTTGTGTGTCATTGGTCAGTTGTTTTCATTACTCTGTTTGTAGCCAGGAATTAGATTAGATCAGATTGAACATTGTCATTGTGCAGAGTACAGGTACAGAACCAATGAAATGCAGTTAGCATCTAAGCAGAAGTGCAAAATACAGTATTATAAAGTGCAGAAGGGCAGTGTTTTTTTACAGTGGTTAAAAAAGGGAGAAGCTAGTATGCAGCATCCTGTGGGCAGCATCCTGTGAGCAGCGAACAGCGTTCTTTGGGCAGCGTCCTGTGACCACTGGTGAAGGTCTAGAATCAAATCAAATCGAAATTTATTTGTATAGCGCTTTTTACAACAGATGTTGTCACAAAAGCAGCTTCACAGAATTCCAGAAAAGACAAAGTTTTAACAAGAATGTAAACCCCCCCGGCGGGCAAGCCAGGGGCAACAGTGGCAAGGAAAAACTCCCTCAGAAACCTTGGGAGGAACCAGGCTCACCAGGGGGGACCCATCCTCCTCTGGTCAAACTACCTACAAGTGATTATACTACTAATATTAATAGCAGTAATATTGGTATTAGTAATAGCTAGGAGTCCATGAAAACATCAGTGTAGGGTGGGCAGCTAGTCCAAGGTAGGTGGCGTTAGCTGCGGCGTGGGCAGCTGGTCTGAAGTGGGTAGCAGGAGGGCAGTCAGTCGTCCTTCAGTGTCCGGTCGTACATGTGGGCGATTGTATACTTGGAAAAAAGTAGGGAGAGGGAATTAGTTTTATTCTGTTTGTTTGTACGTAAAACAGGGAATGTGAACATTCCCAGAGTGTGCCTAACGACTCCGGCAGATCTGACTATAACAGCTTAACTAAAAGGACAGAACCAGAAGGACACACAGACACGGCAGCACTCTGAAACAGTTTGGCATCCCTCCACTCCACTGTCCACAAACCTGAGTGACCGCGTGCGAGCAGTGGGACGACAGCACCAGTGTCTCAGTTTACTATAATTCCCTGTGTCCATGGACCCCCAGATCTGCTGCCTTTATCTAGGGGGGAACCTTACCTACCAAAAGCTAAACTGAACAGGTGAGTTTTCAGCCTAGTCTTAAAGATTGAGACTGTGTCTGAGTCCCGAACAGTTTCTGGAAGATCATTCCAGAGTTTGGGGGCTTTATAAGAAAAAGCTCTTCCCCCAGCTGAAACCTTATGAACTCTGGGAACTATTAATAAGCCAGCACTCTGTGATCTGAGTAGTCGTGATGGCTCGTAATAGGAAATAAGGTCTTGCAGGTACTCAGGAGCCGAGCCCATGTAGGGCTTTATATGTCAATAAAAGAATTTTATAATCAATACAGAATTTAATAGGCAGCCAATGAAGTGACGATAGAACTGGACTGATATGATGAAATTTTCTAGTTTTAGTGAGGACCCTGGCTGCAGCGTTTAGGACTAGTTGAAGTTTGCTTAGATTCCTGCTCGTGCATCCTGACAGTAGTTTGTTACAGTAGTCTAGCCTGGAAGTAATAAAGGCCCAGTCTAGAGAATGACTAGCACAAACTGTGCAGCAGCAGATGAGCTGTCGTCTCTGACTTTACATCTACAAGGTGGACCGACAAGGTAGGAGTGTCTAGTAGAGTGGACAGTGAGTGGACACAGTGTTTAAAAACTCCAGCAGCTCTGCTGTGTCTGATCCACTCAACACATACCTCCACCACGTCAGTGTTACTGTAATGTTGAGAATGATCCACCACCCAAATAGTACCTGCTTTGTGGGGGTCCATGGGGGTCCTGATCACTGAAGAACAGGGTAAAAGGGGGTAACAAAGTATCAGAGAAACAGATGGACTACAGTCTGTAACTGTAGAACTACAAAGTGCAGCTATACAGTAAGTGGAGCTGATAAACTGGACAGTGAGTGTAGAAATGAGGAGGTGCTTATTAAAAGATAAGTATGCAGAGTAAACTTGTGCAGTAATTGTTGGTACAAATATGAATAATGCAAAATTCATCAATAGTGGGTAGAAATGTTTAGATCAGATTTTTTTAAAGTGAGTGGTTCTTGGTCAGGTTGAGTGTGTCAAGTCTCCTCCCCTTTCGGGAGACGTGACTTGGACTCTCCCTGTCCCTGCCCACTCATCTCTTGCACATACCCCTTTGTTCTCACTATGTGTTTATTAAGCCTCTGTGCTGAGCACCTGATTTCTTTTGACTGCTTTTCTGTGTTTTTTGAACATGAATCTTCTCCTGCCTGCCTGTTTTATGGGTAACGAGTGTTGCACTGCCCCTTAATTCACTTCACACTGGCTCAACGCTCAATGTTAGAGAGTGATGAAACCCACTGGCAATAAGTGAGTTAAGTTTATTTTTATAGCACTTTTCACGCACTAAGGTCACAAAGTGCTTTACAGAGACATCACGTAACATAAAAGATTTCAAACGCAAACAAAATGCACACATAATGCAGACCGGGTTCTCACCAATTTCCCAAATGCCTGTTTAAAAACAAACATCTTCAGACCATAAAGGAGTGGGCAGACCGTTCTACAGTTTAGGTCCTCATACGTGGAACAGACAGTAAACGAGCTGATAAATAAGGGTCAAGTGAAAAAGTGTAGCACAGAAAATAAAGTGTCCCTTTTTAGTCCCACAATGGGAAAATTTCACCTCCACATTTAACCCATCTGTGCAGTGAAATACCACATACACACTAGTGAACACACACTAGGGGGCAGTGAGCCCACTTGCCCAGAGCGGTGGGCAACCCTATCCACAGCGCCTGGGGAGCAGCTGGGGGTTAGGTTAGTTCATCATTTATGTTGAACAGACTCTCCCAAAGTTTTACGCTGCTGCGCTGACGTTGAACCGTGTGCTGCACTGGGTCGGTATGACCAACAGGTCAAAACCAGCTCTAAACAAAGTGACCGCTGGGCCCTGATTGGTGCTCTGGCTTTGCGCTTCTTTCATTTTGACATGTTACATTTTTATACACAGAAACCAAAAGGAATGAAATGTAGTGGAGGAAAAAGTCAGATATTAGACTCTGAAATGTAGTGGAGTGAAAGGAAAAAGTCACCCAGAATGGAGAAACTTCAGTACAGATACACAAACAAACTACTTAAGTACAGAAACTAATTACATTTACTCAGTTACTGTCCAGTACTGCTGATTTCCCTGCATCTCCCAAAAAGACTTGGTTCTTTGTAAATGAATGAGAACAATTCACTGAAGCAACATCCAGTTAAGTATAACATGGATTTTTGTTACTTCTCCCGTTTGTGGGTTGTGCTCACGTTTCTTCCTCACGTTCTTCCTTCAGATCTGACTCTGAGCTGTGTGGGTGGATCAGCCTGTCTGCAATGCAGTAACAAACTGTGGACTGCTGATGGTTTTAGATTCTCTCTACAGAGCCGGAATGCAGAGAGAGGCTTAATTTCCGTTCAGAATGACCATTACATATTTAACCACCACTACACTCTCAGAAAGAAAGGTATGAGACTGTCTCTGGGTCAGTCCCCCTCCGGTCACTGGGGTGGAACCCTCAAGGCTCCATCTCAGTGCCTTTACTCAGGGAACATAACTGAACTATAATCCACTGAAACGATCTGTTCTAAGCTGTACTGACTCCACACACCTCGCCTCGCCTCCAGGCTTTTATTCTACTGCTCTGTTTTAAAACGTTCAGTTATGAGAAGGTACAAATACCAACTTTTCACCTGGAGAAACTGGTTTAAGGTTCACAATCAGACCTTAAACCCACTGTAGAACCTTTGAGGGAACATTTACACTGTTTGTACCTTGATGAACAGAACCTTCATTTCTAACAGTGTGGCATGAAGAAGGAGAAAGTGATAAAACACAAGTTTCCAAAACTTGTTACAGAGCTACAGAGAAAATGTGACTCCTAACAGCCACCTGGAAGAGCTGGTCGACCCCAAAACTGCCCCATCAGATAAACAGCACTGAAAGCTTTGATCTCTGAGAGAGAGGAGAAAATCAAGCTGCTTCAGATCTGAAAACCTCCACAGGTGTTTCTGTCCTTCCTTCCACTGTGAGAAGACCACTCAGCACTGTGGGTCTGAAAGGATGTGTAGCTGATCAAGAAGAACCTCACTGAGAAAAGGAGACGGACACATCAAACAAAGAAGCTGGACGGTGGACTGACCACCCCAGAGTCCAGACCCCAACACCACTGAATGGGTTTGATTACTTCAGAAAAACATCAACCAACTTCTAAGACTGAGCTTGTTTGTATAATCTTACTAGAACAGCACTGACCAATATTATAGGACATGATCCTAATGTCACTGTGGCCGATGCCAAGTGTGGGCTAGAGGGGTATAAAGCCCCCCAGCACTGCGCTGTGGAGCAGCTGAACTGGGTTCTCTGGAGTGATGACTGTCACAATGAGATCCCACTCGGCACCATTCAGACTTCTCTCCAGACAGACTGGAATTCGGATTAGTCCGTCTTACTCCAGAGAGAAAGGGGTGGAGAGAGAGCGATAAAGCGCAGTGTTTTAGTCATTCAGTGTCTCCACATTCAGCTCTCCGAGTCGCTGCTGGAATAATAGCAGTTCACTCACATTCACCTCCGAGTCAGCACAGTATTTTCATAAATGACGGCCAGCAGTGACTCAAAATCACAGACTCCGCAGCACGTCGGCTGAAAAGCCCCTGCGTGTTTATCAAGAGCCCTTTGCATAATCGTTTCCTGACGAGCCACCGGGAAAAGCCATGAATCTGCAGATTTACACACTGAATTACATCAAAAATAATGACTGAAGGAACCCGTCAGCGTGTTCTTGGACAGGCTTGATACCCTTTCAAGTCTGACTATGAGGTGACTTTTATACTGTGTTTTCAAAATAAAATGTGCTTTGATTATTTAATACTCAGAACACTTTAAAACACTTTAGGTACTTCAAAAACCCTCCCATACACACTGCAGAAATCATTTCCTAACATGAAATGTAGTCAGTAAGTCTAATATCCCTCATTATGAGGCTGCTGTAAGAATATTCTAAGGTTATTCCACCTGTTTCTGTACATTTTTACGTGTTTTAAGTGATTTTATCTGGTGAAAGTGTCTGATTCCATTGGCAGATTAGTTCACTTGTTTGGAGAAATAATGAAGATAATTTTGCTCATTTCAAGAAATAATGATTAAAACAAGGAACATGATCTGCCAATGAAATCAGACACTTTTATAAGATAAAACTGCTTAAAAACAAGTAAAAATGTCTAAAAATAAATTCAATAATCTCAGTATTCTTACAGCAGCCTCATAATGAGAGATATTAGATTTATTGACTACATTTAAGATGTTTACACTCACTAAAATATTTTTTTTATCGTGTAATGGAGTTACTGGAGGAGCACTAGAGCACTGCCTGCCTGCCTGCCTGCCTGTCTGTCTGTCTGTCTGTCTGTCTGTCTGTCTGTCTGTCTGTCTCTATCTGTCTGTCTGCCTGCCTGCCTTTGTCTGTCTGTCTATCTCTCTGTGTGCCTATCTATGTATTGGTCTGTCTGTCTGTCTGTTCATCCATCTGTAAATAATATAGTTTGTTTTACGTGTTTAATCAATGTTAACATTTTCTAACCGAGGCATAAAAAACAAATTCATGATCAATTTAGAAAATTATAAATTTAAGGAGAACAACTAATGAATGAGGAAAACAAGAGAGAGAGGAGGACAACGGGGGGAGAGATAGTGGATCAGGAAGTGCAGAGAATTAGTAAGATGAGGGCAGCTTTAAAAAGGATGAAGAATGGAAAGACAGTTGGTCCAGATGACATACCTGTGGAGGTATGGAGATGTTTAGGAGAGAAGGCAGTGGACTTTTTAACCAGGTTGTTTAACAAAATCCTGGAGAGTGAGAGGATGCCTGATGAGTGGAGAAGCAGTGTACTGGTCCCCATTTTTAAGAACAAGGGTGATGTTCAGAGCTGCAGTAACTACAGAGGTATAAAGTTGATGAGCCACACCATGAAGGTATGGGAAAGAGTTGTTGAAGCAAGGCTAAGGCGCGAGGTTCAGATCAGTGAGCAGCAGTTTGGTTTCATGCCCAGAAAGAGTACCACAGATGCAATTTTTGCGTTGAGAGTGTTGGTAGAGAAGTACAGAGAAGGTCAGAAGGAGCTACATTGTGTCTTTGTGGATCTAGAGAAGGCATATGATAGGGTGCCAAGACAGGAACTGTGGTACTGTATGAGGAAGTCAGGTGTAGCTGAAAAGAATGTTAGGGTGGTGCAGGACATGCATGAGGATAGTGAGACAGTGGTGAGGTGTGCAGTTGGAGTGACAAATGGTTTCAAGGTGAAGGTAGGGTTACATCAGGGATCAGCTTTGAGCCCCTTCTTGTTTGCAATGGTGATGGAAAGGTTGACAGATGAGGTCAGGCAGGAGGCTCCATGGACCTTGATGTTTGCAGATGACATTGTAATCTGTGGTGAGAGTAGAGAGCAGGTGGAAGAGAATCTGGAGAGGTGGAGCTTTGCACTTGAGAGTAGAGGAATGAAGGTCAGTAGATACAAGACGGAATACATGTGTGTGAATGAGAAGGAGGCAGGTGGAAAGGTGAAGATGCAAGGAGTAGAGGTCGTAAAGGTGGATGACTTCAAATATCTTGGGTCAACCATCCAGAGCAATGGACAGTGTAGAAAAGAGGTGAAGAAGAGGGTGCAGGCAGGATGGAGTGGGTGGAGACGGGTGTCAGGGCTGATGTGTGAGAGAAGGATAGCAGCAAGAGTGAAAGGGAAGGTTTACAAGACAGTAGTGCGTCCTGCTATGATGTATGGTTTGGAGACTGTGGCTCTGTCTAAAAGACAGGATGCTGAGCTGGAGGTGGCGGAGATGAAGATGCAGAGATTTTTGTTGGGAGTGACAAGGATGGACAAGATTAGAAATGAGCAGATCAGAGGGACAGTGAAGGTGGAGCAGTTTGGAGATAAAGTCAGAGAGGCCAGGTTGAGATGGTTTGGACATGTGTTGAGGAGGAATAGTGGGTATATTGGTCAAAGAATGTTGGAGATGGAGCTGCCAGGTAGAAGGAGAAGAGGTAGACCTCAGAGAAGGTTTATGGATGTAGTGAAGGTGGACATGGAGATGGTTGGTGTGAAAGTAGAGGAGGCAGTAGATAGGGCAAGATGGAGGCAGATGATCCGCTGTGGCAACCCCTAAAGGGAGCAGCCGAAAGAAGAAGAAAACTTTAAGGAGAACATTTAAAACAGGATTAATAATCTCATATTTCTAGATCTAAGATTTCAAAACTTGGCAAGCACAGAACAATCTGCAGTGTAGTCTTCAAGCTCTTGTAGGACCTTCTCACCACCTCAAGCTTCATTCAGTGAGCCTCCAAACATCTGTGGCTGTTCCTCAAAGACAGATTTCTTGAGTAACCAGGTTTGGTGAGCTGCTACATAACTGGACTGGAATTTGCGTGCCTGGATTTTAAATGTCACATTTTTTGTGCATGTAGGTTTTCAATGACCATGAGAACTATCACCGAATAACCTAATAGCCTAAAAATGAGATTTCATATAATGAAAAAGAGGTTTACCGTGCTCTAGGCTTTCTGAAGTTCCTCAGGGAACTGTTCTTTTGGAGGCTCCCTAAAAGATTGTGCCCATGTGGCAAGCTGAGAAGCCCTGAAGGGCACCTAAGGCATTCGTGTCATTTGTACAGTGCAGGCTGGAGGCTTTGAACTTCATATCTCGGTCATTAGAAATTATTTTTGCATTTTGCTACTGCAAACCAGACCGGCCACATCCAAAACTTCAACCATTGTTTTAAATTCAGCGTTGATGTGTGATGATGCTCTGAGACTTCCAGCACTGCTCACTTCCTCTCATAATTTTGCCCTTACTGCCTTAAAATAAGCCCAAAATGAGACCAGAGAGGCTCAATGGATCACACCTGGAATGAGAATGACAGAAAAGTCATTTAGAATAACAGAGAAATGCTATATAATATGGCCAAAAGTATGTGGACACCCCTCTTAAATCTCTGTAGACTAACACTGGCAGTAGAATGGGCTGCACTGCATAGCTCAGTGATTTTGTGAAATTTTGGCCTTGCTAGATCTGCCCCAGACAACTGTAGGTGCTATTATTGTAAAATGGAAGCACCTTGGAACAATAGCTCAGCAACGAAGCGGTAGACCATGCAAACTAGCAGAGTGTCACACATCCTCCCGGCTCTGACGTCCACAACGACTCCATTTCCCAGAACTCTCGGGGTGATTACATGACCATGAGCATCCAAGATCCACCAGTCAATGTTTCAGTTCACCCGACCACTAACCTGTTAGCTGTGACTAGTTGTAGTTTAGTATATTAGCCCAGGCTTTAGGATGGAATCATTGCGAGGCATTGCTTCTCTCCATAGAGCTACTGAGCACTCCCGTCAGTGTTTTGCCTTCTGTGTTTTTGGAACTTTGCCTTTTTGTCTCTGCCCTTTCAGATTTGGTTGCCTGATATTGTTTATCTTT
>NC_051227.1:12658657-12668657 GCF_015220715.1 Pygocentrus nattereri
ACTCTCGCGTGCGACCGGGCGCGTGCGGCGCATCTCTTAGATAAGCCAGTTCTGCGCTTGCGAGTGATGAAGGTCTTTCCCCGTGTGGACCGAGGCTCGTGCGCACAGAAGGGCGGTGCATGGCAGGTTAGGCAGTGTGACGGTCTCCGCTCCCCTCTGCACGCGCTCTGCTCTGGTGCTTTGTTTGAATTATTAATGCATGCGGGTCTGGGCGCGCGGGTGTTAGCAGGGTGGCAGCTGCTGCAGATGGATCTGGACCTGGACCTGGACCAGGACCCGGATCTGGATCTGGATGGAGGTTAATCTGCGGTGACGCGGTAGCAGCAATGTGTGTGCGCGGGGGCTGCGGCCTGCTGGGGGCGCTGTCCGAGGTGCTGAAGCGCGCGCTGTTTTCCCCTCCTTGGTAATGAGTCTGAGGTGCAGATTCAGCTCAGATCAGACCCTCTATCTGCTCACCTGAAGCGCTTATGCAGTCCGGCTCCCGTAGCGCCCCAGTGAAGGAACTTTAAGGCCTTATTTTTATTTTAACCTTCACACTCATTAATATTCATAACATTAATACTCACAAATGAGACCATTTTCACTTTGAATCCAATATTTTAGCTTCAGCTTCCATCACAGCCACTGTTAATACCACAATTTTCACTCAGGGTCAGTCTTACAGTTTCACTGTTTAAGCATTCTGTCATTATCATTTACTGTTATTTAAAATTCTCTCCAGTTTATTAATATTTAGAATATTCATATGCTTATTGGGCTTTGTAGGTTTGTTGTAACATAAAATCAAGCAAATATTAATATTTGTGCTATTTAAAGACAGACACACTAATCTGATGCTGCTGGTCAGACGGTCAGTAACTAGTGAGCTTCATGACTCCTTGCTGCCTACATAGGGAGCCTAGGTAGGTCACACTGTAGCCAAGATTGAGTGTTATTAAGACCAGCTGATGGAGATTTTAGTGAGGGGGTGATTGGTGCCCTGTGCATGCTAATGAGTTTGAACAGATCGACCAGACCTACCTTAGGTGAGGTGACAGAGTGTAACACTCGGACAGGGTAGCGAGATGCAAATGCAGAGAAAGTCCACAGAGCAAAAATCGTAGAACAGACAGGCAAAGAGTCAAAAAACCAGGAAAGACCAAAACACAGTGACACCGGCTCAATAATGACACAGAGAGTGGCAATACCTCGCAAGGAGGCAGAGTGAGAGTCCGGGTTATAAAGGGTTGCTGATGAGTAGATGGTAGGCAGGTGTCAGCTTCTCAATATTCCGGAGAAGCTGATCTCTGAATGAAGGAACGGCCAGTAGGCGTGACGGAGCGGCCAGTCGGTGTGACACAGAGCAAGCTAGCGTGCTTGTATATCTATAAAGATCCTTGATTTACCAAAAACGGACCAAACTGTGTAGTTAAAGTTGTAAATAAAGCGACTTTTGTACGCTATTCTGACGAAAACAGGAACAAAACACCATAAACCAGCTCCAATAATTTGCATTTGAAGATTTAGCTACTGGCTAAATTGCCTCCAACCACCAGGCTGTAGCTTGTTACTTCATGTATTTGTAGGATTGCGTGATTGATGGAGGATAAATGTACAGTTTGGTCAAACAGCGCCTGATGATGCTTTCATTTCTGGGCTGTTTCTTTTGGTCCATTAGTCATGAGACGTTCACATAATATAAAGAGCAGCTAAAGTTTTCAAATGGTGTAAACAAACAGATCCTTGAAAGAAGGTTTAGCTGGCCTTAAGAATTCCACCAAATTTCTGCATAATCAGGTGTGTGAGGGGTAATCAGAGAGATTCAGAGTGGGTTTGGTGTGAAATGGTTCAGACATCTTTACAGTGGTGGTGATGGGAACCAGGCATTGCCATGACTACAACACAGAGAACCTACACAAGTCTTCTGAGTTTATATGGAATGTTGATGATGGAAAATAGTGGAAAATCTGGAATGATCTGTTTTCTTTGGGGATGTTTTGCCGCACAGCGCCCTGCATGTCTCCCTCCACCATGAATGGAGTTGAAGTTCTCTAAACTATCATAAATATAAAACAGCGTCTCAGTCATCAGGCAGTGAATTCAGAACCATTTCATGTAGGAACTTTCTGTGAGGAGCTTTTAGAGGGGGACGTCTGGTTCCTACCACCACCACTGTGAGCAGTTATTATTAACAGTTGTTTTTTATAATACACTGCCTTAAACGTTTGTCTAGCTGTCACTGTTGTCCTCAAGCTACTGATTATATCCATTGCCTCTACATGCTGACAGCACTCAGCTACCCTTACAGTGTCTGTAACGGAGGAGCATTCTCGGGGTCTCTCTGGATGGCAGGAAGCAGTGATTATAGCTCTGATTGATCGGGTATTGTGAGAAAACTGAAAGGCTTTTTATCTGCAACTTTATCTCTGAAACCTGACTCACGTCTAGTAATCAGGTCTGACTCATATCCATGTTTTCTCAATGATGTGGGACACGCTGTGGCGCTGTGTCCACTCGCTAATGTAATTAAAGGCTTTCTGACACGGAGAAATGGCTGCAGTGCTTCAGGCTTTCAGCTGGAATGACCAGCCGTACATTTACACAGGACTGCATTACTAACATGTTTCAGTACTGACTTAATAGACACTGCCTATACTGCAATACCATGTTTAACAAGAAAAAGGACCAAGTGGTGTAGCGGAATCTGGATACTGTGCCGCTTTAGGGACCATCACCCCAAAACACATCCGTCCATATGATTAATCTGGACTAAAGGTCTTTAGTACAAAAAGGATGGAAATATACGCCATTATACTGTAACACTATGATAACGAGCTTTATTTGTTTATTGCCATTCATGCATATATTGCAGCTCAAAACTCCAAATGTAGGTATTGTGATATAAACTGAGTCTGTCCTACAGTTTCTCATTAGACTGAATGAATAACCGACTCTAAATGTAGGTATTGTGATATAAACTGAGTCTGTTCTACTGTTTCTCATTAGACTGAATGAATAACCGACTCTAAATGTAGGTATTGTGATATAAACTGAGTCTGTTCTACTGTTTCTCATTAGACTGAATGAATAACCGACTCTAAATGTAGGTATTGTGATATAAACTGAGTCTGTTCTACTGTTTCTCATTAGGCTGAATGAATAACCGGCTCTAAATGTAGGTATTGTGATATAAACTGAGTCTGTTCTACTGTTTCTCATTAGGCTGAATGAATAACCGACTCTAAATGTAGGTATTGTGATATAAACTGAGTCTGTTCTACAGTTTCTCATTAGACTGAATGAATAACCGACTCTAAATGTAGGTATTGTGATATAAACTGAGTCTGTTCTACAGTTTCTCATTAGGCTGAATGAATAACCGACTCTAAATGTAGGTATTGTGATATAAACTGAGTCTGTTCTACAGTTTCTCATCAGGCTGAATGAATAACCGGCTCTAAATGTAGGTATTGTGATATTAACTGAGTCTGTTCTACAGTTTCTCATTAGGCTGAATGAATAACCGACTCTAAATGTAGGTATTGTGATATAAACTGAGTCTGTTCTAGTTTCTCATTAGGCTGAATGAATAACCGACTCTAAATGTAGGTATTGTGATATAAACTGAGTCTGTTCTACAGTTTCTCATTAGACTGAATGAATAACTGGCTTGGAGAGAGCAACTGATGTCATACTCAGGATTCACAGAAACTCATTACCTTGATGCAACTAAGCGGTTCCAACTTAAATCAATCATAATGGAATTGCCTGAGCCAATGGGATGAAGTTGGCCAAGTTACAAAGTACACTGGCTAACAACTGCAGGCTTTAGTTGAGGCATCTTTAGAGTGAAAGCGATCTGGCACTGTTTTTGCTCCATAGGCTATTTATTCGTTTGTTTATTGATGTGCAGCTGTAATGCCTGGTAACTACTGCTGGCTCTTGCTCGTGTGCATTGTTTAGTCTTTTGTTCATTCATGAATGGTGGAGGAGCAGCGTGGAGGAAGGCTGGCATCTAAAGGCTCATCTCATGTGTTTGTATGTCAGCAAATGCTGCTGACACTGTCCGGGTCATTGTGTCCTATTATGTGACTGCTGTAAGTAAGGGTGTATTTCCATGGTACCGAGCACCAGAGCCTTTGGCATCAGAAAACTAGAACCATGCTTTTTTCCATTGGCAGTTGGTCCAGCATAAGTTTCTGGTTCTAGGCCAAGGTTCCAGTTTTATGGCTTTTTGTACCTGTTCAGAAGCAGCTAATGCGCACACGAACACTCAGCAGTAAAAAGGTGACAAGAAATCTGGAGATGGTGCATAGTTTAGGATAGTTTCATGATTTAAACATGATTTTTCTTGTGTAAACAGGGTAAATTGAGGTTAAATTGCTGTGGAATTATTTCATTTACTGATTTCAACAATTGTGCAAATGCAAGTCATTTACATTTACGCCATTTGGCTGACGCCCTTATCCAGAGCGACTTACAATTTGATCATTTTACACAAGTAGGCGAAGGTAGTGTTAGGAATCTTGCCCAAGGACTCTCATTGGTATAGTGTAGGGTGCTTACTCAGGTTGGGGTTTGAACCCTAGTCTACAGTGTAGAAGGCAGAGGTGTTAACCACTACACTAACCAACCACACCACCAAGTCACCACCAAGTCACATCTAAATATTCTATTAACTACTTAGTTAAAAAATGTTTCTTAACATACTTACATAAAGGTGTACACAATTTGGCAGACATCTTTTGAGACCCCACATCTGTCATAAATGAGGCCAGTCAGTAAATTTTGCCCATTATTTGTGTTCTACTGGCTTCATAAAGCATATCGCTGTTGTCGGAACAAAACCTCGTATCTCCAAAATGGTAACTTTACAGGAGAAGGAAAAAACTTACTTCATTATTAATGCAAGTCTATGGTTCCAGACTTCTTTCAAAGTCATTTTGGGTTGTTTCATTTGGTCAATTCATCATGAAATTTACACACAATGTAAAGAGCAACAGGCATTTTCAAATTGTCAAAAACTGGAAAATGCCAAAGATGGAGAGCCAGGGTTTTGTTCCGACAACAGCGATATGTGCAATAAAGCAACATATAATTTGCAGATGGTCCATTATCTTTTGTAATTATAATAGTCCAGAAAATGTGTTTTCACATTAGAGATGCAAACTAAATTGGTTGCTAACAGTGATAATTTACACACACTTTTTTGCAGAAGAAATACAAATATGCAATAACAAAAATACGCCGCTCACAATGTGCCTCTATTTTCACGTTTGTTAACATTAATTTAGTTCTGACCCATTAAATTTAAACAATATATACACTGTAGTGTTCTGTAATGTTCATATGATCCACACAATCACTCTGACAGACTGTAATACACTACAGGAAGCGTAGGGGGCGATATGGCTTCTACTGTTTCATTTAAAAAGCTCTATAATGTTCATATGATCCACACAGTCGCTCTGACAGACTGTAATACACTACAGGAAGCGTAGGGGGCGATATGGCTTCTACTGTTTCATTTAAAAAGCTTTATAATGTTCATATGATCCACACAGTCACTCTGACAGACTGTAATACACTACAGGAAGCGTAGGGGGCGATATGGCTTCTACTGTTTCATTTAAAAAGCTCTATAATGTTCATATGATCCACACAGTTGCTCTGACAGACTGTAATACACTACAGGAAGCGTAGGGGGTGATATGGCTTCTACTGTTTCATTTAAAAAGCTCTATAATGTTCATATGATCCACACAGTCGCTCTGACAGACTGTAATACACTACAGGAAGCGTAGGGGGTGATATGGCTTCTACTGTTTCATTTAAAAAGCTCTATAATGTTCATATGATCCACACAGTCGCTCTGACAGACTGTAATACACTACAGGAAATGTAGGGGGTGATATGGCTTCTACTGTTTCATTTAAAAATGTTTTTACATCATTTGAACATGTGTGGTCCTTTATATTGTGTGAAAGTTTCATGCTGAGTGGACTAATAGAAATTCTCCAGCTTTACATTAACTTGCCTTAAAAGGTAAACATTTTTTCCTTCACCCCTAAAGTTACTATTTTTGTTGTTTCTCTGGACAGCGCTGATATATTAATTGATCATAGTCAGTCATCATTTCTTGCCCTGCACGGTTTTGATGAGGGTTTTATGTGGCTCTGGTGCTCTCTGGCTTACAGAGAGGGATGAGGTTGGCGGGGATGGTGAAGGAGTGTAAATCCTCCGGCTAAAGTGATGTCAGCTCCTCTGTGCCGAGCAGCCGCAGCCTGCACTGCTGCGAGCAAGATTATATAATAGTGCAGAGGCCTGAGGGGGCTGGGCTTATCAGTGTGGGTGAAAACCAACTTTAACCGAGTGAAGTTTGTGCACTTTAACAACGCTGCCTCCTCACGGTCTCCCAGTGTTCATGGTCAGAGCTGCTGGAAAGAGGTTGGCGACAGTAATATGAGAGTGAGAAGAGATGAAGAGCGAGGAGTAATGCCATTGTCCTGTTTTTACCAAATTACATACATAAAGGGTAATATGATATAACTCAGGGTATCATAGGGTAATGGGGTTTGAATTGGGGTATAATAGCGAGTTTAAATCAGTGTATAATAGGCCAATATGGTATAAATCATGGTGTATAAATCTGTATAATAGTGATGAGGAATCCGTCATAATATAATAGGGTATTGGAGCAAATCAGGGTATCATAGGGTAATGGGGTTTGAGACAGGGTATCATAGGGTAATGGGGTTTGAGACAGGGTATCATAGGGTAATGGGGTTTGAGACAGGGTATCATAGGGTAATGGGATATAATAGGGTGGCGACACAGTGGCGTGGTGGGTAGCGCTGTCGCCTCACAGCAAGGAGGGCCTGGGTTCGATTCGGCCGGGCAACCGGGGTCCTCTCTGTGTGGAGTTTGCATGTTCTCCCCGTGTCTGCGTGGGTTTCCTCCGGGTTCTCCGTTTTCCTCCCACAGTTCAAAGACATGCAGTCAGGCAAAATTGGGTAAAATGATCAAATTGTAAGTCGCTCTGGATAAGAGCGTCAGCCAAATGCCGTAATGTAAATGTAGTGGGGTATAATAGGGTATAATAGGGTAATGGGGTTTGAGACAGGGTATCATAGGGTATCATAGGGTAATGGTGTTTGAGACAGGGTATCATAGGGTATCATAGGGTAATGGGGTTTGAGACAGGGTATAATAGGGTAATGGGGTATAAATCAGGTATAATAGGGTAATGGGGTTTGAGATGGGGTACAATAGGGTAATGGGTATAAATCAGGGTATAATAGGGTAATGGGGTTTGAGATGGGGTATAATAGGGTAATGGGGTTTGAGATGGGGTATAATAGAGAGTTTAAATCTGTGTATAATAGGCTAAAATGGGTATTGGAGCAAATCAGGGTATAATAGGGAACTATGGTATACATCAGGGTATAATGGGGTATAATAGAGTAATGGGGTATAAATCAGGGTATAATAGGGTAATGGGGTTTGAGACAGGGTATAATAGGTAATGGGGTATAAAGCAGGGTGTAATAGGGTAATGGGGTATAACTCAGGGTATAATAGAGTAATGGGGTTTAAAACAGGGTATAATAGGGTAATGGGGTTTTAGGCAGGGTATAATAGAGTAATGGGCTATAACTCAGGGTATAATAGAGTAATGGGGTTTAAAATAGGGTAAAATAGGGTAATGGGGTATAAATCAGGGTATAATAGGGTAATGGAGTATAAATCTGTGTATAATAGGGTAATATGTTCTAAGTCAGGATCTAATTGGGTAATAGGGTTTAAACCAGTATAATACAGTAGTATAGATATTAGGGAACAGTATGGTAATGAGGTATGGATGTGGTTATAATAGGGTCATGGCGATATAAATGAGAATATAAATATGAGTAGGTGTATAAAAGTGTAATAGGGTAATTGATGAAATATGCTGGTACAGAATATAGAGCATGAAATTATATGTGCAGCAGTCTTTGAGGAAAAAGGCCAATAAGTGCAAGAAGCATGTGCTGCTGTGAAACCTGATTTACAGGAGAAAGTTTTATTGCGTTAAAGTCTGCAGGGGGGTTACAGCGAGAAGGAGCTCCTGCCTTAGTCTGGAAGTCTCTAGCTGTTCTTTTTTAAAACTGCATCCTAGGCTGGGCCTTGTCACATTCATAGATCCAGGAATGGCAGAATAAAGACTGACAGAGATGCCCGCATGCAACCTGCTCTACTAGAGGACTGTGAAATGTTTTAAATGGTTGCTTGGAGAAGATTTTGATTAATAATCATTTCAGAAAATCAGTTACAGTGTATAGCTAGAGCCAGAGCTCACCCCACTCACATTCAGAGAGAATAACACTGTCCAGGCTGTATTGCTCGATACAGGTCACCCACAATGCTTTGCTGCATTTCTGAGCTCCAGCTGCTCTACTTCTGTGCGTTTGCAGGTATCATACTGTTCCAGGATGAGATAAAAGGCTTCCGAACAGCGGCAGGTGGAACATTATATACAGGGCACTGTTATAGTGAGACTGAAACAGGCAGGTGTTTCATAGAAAGATCAGAATCAAAACCTGAATTAGCTTTATTTGACCATTCGCTTGCAGTTTACCTTGGTATCACCTCACATTATTACAGACAAGCTAATGAGTAGCAGTAGAGTTAAGAAAAGGGGTGAGAGGAGAAAAATAACCTTGTAGTTGCCGAATTGAGGCGTCCATTGATCAGTGGTTTTATTCCCAGTGAGTTTAGTTCCTCTCGTTCTGTTGTAGTTCTTCCTCTGAATGGCTGCAGTTTGACCTGCTAAGCCAGGTGTTGTGGTGAAAGCTGGGACCTGCACTGGACGTTTAGAGATTTGAGATTTTTTTTGAGATGGAGGTTTTATTATTAGATGCCTTTTCATTGCTGTTAGTCATACTTACAAACAAGACAGTTCAGTAACAGAGTTACATACTAAATAATTGAGACATAATCAGGAAAGGGAGCGAGTGCTGCATGAAGTGGCTGTCCATTACAGTTGTGCCAGTTTATTTGTGCCAGTTAGCCTGGCTCTACTCTACAGATTCCTCCAGGATTAATAACGTCTTTCTGCAGTGCAGAGATGGGTATGATGAGTAGCCTAAACCCACGCTCAAGTATTGAAACATCTTAGTGCAGCCAGCATCTATCAGCATGGGAAATGGGGCTTGTAGTATCGAATCTTCTGTTTTTAGATAAATCAGGTCATAAACTCTTTTTGTCTCTAGTTAGTTGTGTTTCTGGTCTGTTTTTAGTTTCTGCTGCTTGTCCTTTCTGTTGTTTCCCTGGAATGTGCTGAGTATAGCTCTGCAATGGCACGTGACAGCCTACACTGATAATATCACAGTAGTCAAAATGTGACAGGCTGCACTGATGACGTTACAATGACCAATGAATGACAGGCTACACTGACATCACAGTAGCTCACAAGTGACCGGCTGCACTGATGGCATCACACTGGCCCATAAGTGACCAGCTGCGCTGATGGCATCACACTGACCCATAAGTGACAAGCTGCGCTGATGGCATCACACTGGCCCATAAGTGACAGGCTGCACTGATGGCATCACACTGGCCCATAAGTGACAAGCTGCACTGATGGCATCACACTGGCCCATAAGTGACAAGCTGCACTGATGGCATCACACTGGCCCATAAGTGACAAGCTGCACTGATGGCATCACACTGGCCCATAAGTGACCGGCTGCGCCGATGGCATCACACTGGCCCATAAGTGACCGGCTGCGCCGATGGCATCACACTGGCCCATAAGTGACCGGCTGCGCCGATGGCATCACACTGGCCCATAAGTGACCGGCTGCGCCGATGGCATCACACTGGCCCATAAGTGACCGGCTGCGCCGATGGCATCACACTGGCCCATAAGTGACAGGCTGCGCCGATGGCATCACACTGGCCCATAAGTGACCGGCTGCGCCGATGGCATCACACTGGCCCATAAGTGACCGGCTGCGCCGATGGCATCACACTGGCCCAT
>NC_051227.1:12673657-12786157 GCF_015220715.1 Pygocentrus nattereri
TTTTAGAAGCCAGCAAGTTTTAAAACTATATAAATATAACTAATGAAGGAATGGATTAAGGGATGAAAGCAGGCATTGACAGTCAAATGCTACTGCACTTTGAACTTCACTACAAGGACGAATTACTTTTACTTTCCAAGTGAGCACAAAGTTCTGTTATGTCCACTTCTCATTGAATGTGTCTGCTTTTCATTTCTTTGATATATAAGTGAACAGATAGCACCTTCATCCGTTAGATGAACTGACATGTACTGTCAATTCGATCCCCTGAGCCAACAGTACATGACTTATGTGCCTTTGAGCAAGACACCTAACCCCCAACTGCTCCCTGGGCACTGTGGATAGGGCTGCCCACTGAGAACAACCAATAGGAGAAACTCACTAAGAGTGAGAAAGAACCACTGAGAGAACCAAGACTCAAAAGGAGAACCTCCTTAAGAGTGTGAGGAAGAATCATTTGTAAGAACCAAGACTCAAAAGGAGAACCTCTCTAAGAGCATGAGGAAAAACCACAGGAACCAAGACTCAAAAGGAGAACCTCTCTAAGAGCATGAGGTAAAACCACAGGAACCAAGACTCAAAAGGAGAACCTCTCTAAGAGCATGAGGTAAAACCACAGGAACCAAGACTCAAAAGGAGAACCTCTCTAAGAGCAAGAGGAAAAACCACAGGAACCAAGACTGAATCCACATAGACCAGTATGTAATGTTAAAAGTGAGTCAGAAAAACAAGCAGCTGTGGAGGATCTGCTGATTGAGTGGGAATCGGAGGTTGGTGGAAGCGAGAACACGGTGGGAGGAAGTTCAGTGTGTGTATGAGGCAAGAATAAAACCTAATGTTACTTTTAGCTGCAGGTCACCTTTTCACGTTACAGTAGACAATATGCCTTTAACTGATACCTCTCTACCCTCATTCTTAGCGAGACTGTTCCTCATAAAACCATGTTAATTGATGATCTAGTGTTGCAGTATTTATGTAAATGTCATCCAGCTCAGGCAGTCAGAAAATTGCCAGTACTGCTGTTATACAACATTAATTTCACGCTGGCTTCAGCTGAATATTCCTCGCTCAATTTTCTCCAGATAAACGTCCAGACAGATCCATCTTGTAATTCTCTACGGAGAGAAGCCTCAGTGTTACTGCCACATGGAAAACTGCTCTTAAAAAGCATCCGCAGTAAAATAGACACTAATAAATAATTTGTTATGCACCTTCTATATCTGAAGCTTTTGGATCTTTATTATGAGACCGGAAAATCCAAACCTGAAGGATAATTAGCGCACAGTTTAGTGTCCACATCAAGCAAACAAACACAATCTCCACCAAACATCACCATTCATCCTTAGCGGTTTATCTGCTGAGATTACTCAGATTAAATTCATCTAATTTTCAAATTTTGGCCTGGAGAATGTTCATCATTTGGTCACCATCATTCTCCACCAAACACTAACATTCTCCACTAAACACCAAGATTATCGAACACAAAACATCCTTCTCAACCAAATATCACTAAACGCCATAATTCTCTACCAAATACCATCATTTGCCACCAAACCCCAAAATGACCTAACATGTACAATCATTCTCAAACAAATTATCTAATACATAACAGCTTTCTCAACCAAACACCATCATTCCCCATCAGACACCATCTTTCCTCATCAGACTCCATCATTCCCCATCAAACTCCATCATTCCCCATCAAACTCCATCATTCCTGATCAGACACCATCATTCATCATCAGACACCATCATTCCTCATCAGACACATGCTTTGGCGTTACTGTAAGCCAAGGGGAGGTCTGGTCAGCAGAGACATCCACAGTGAGGATGTTGCTGTCATTCAGAGTGAGAGAGAGTGTGTAATCGAGCTGAAGGGTTTGTTTGAGATTAGAGCGGTGATGGATGGGGGTCAGTGGAGCAGACAAAGATGAGTTGGATTCTGAGCAGACCCTCTGTTGCACTGCTCCTGTGTGTGTTCCAGCAGGGGCTGGAAAGTTGCCCAGAACCATCAGGAGCTCTGTGATGCAAGTGTGTGTTTGGCGTCTGTAGGCCGGGTGAGGGAGATAACACACTCTCCTCACAGATTGTATGGACTCCTGCATTATTCACAGTGTTTACGTTGAGAAAGCTGTGTTATCTCTACACCCTCTGAGCTCAGGCAAGGAGAGAACGTTCCTCAGCTGAGCAGCACTTTTAATAAGAAATTCTTTAAGGCTAAATTTAATTCAGATTGAATAGAAATAGTGCTGAATTGTAATGAGTTTTATTCTACAGGAGACATTATGATTATAATGAATGAGCTGTTTTACATCAAACAATCAATCAATCTCTGGCTGGCTGGCTGGCTGGCTGGCTGGCTGGCTGGCTGGCTAGCTAGCTATCTGTCTGCCTATCTATCTACCTGTCTGTCTGTCTATCTGTGTTTGCATGTATATATGTATGTATGTTAGTCTGTCTGTCTGTCCGTCCATCCCACCGTCTATCAGGTAGACAGGCGGGTAGCCTGTCTGCCTGTCTATTTGTCTGTCTGTCTGTCTTTCTGTGTACAGTATCTATGTAAGTATCTCTCTATCTACAGTAGCTAAAGACAGATAAAGAGAATTCAGAACTAAACTGTCTCTCTGTCTCTCTGTCTCTCTCTCTCTCTCTCTCTCTCTCTCTCTCTCTCTCTCTCTCTCTCTCTCTCTCTCTCTCTCTCTCTCTCTCTCTGTTTTTCTGTCTGTCTCTCTCTTTTTCTTTCTTTCTTTCTTTCTTTCTTTCTTTCTCTGTCTCTCTCTCACTCTCTGTGTGTGTGTGTGTGTGTGTGTGTGTTTGTAGGTCCTCTGCTCTCTCCGTATGGATCATCATGCTGCTGTACTGAGGGTTCCTGTTTCACTCTGATTCAGCTCCAGCTCTCAATCTCTCTACTGCAGCCTTCCAGCCTTTCTTTCCACCCCTCCATCCCTCTGTCCCACCGTCTATCCATCATGAGTCGGGTCCTGGCAAAGCTGGACCCTCGGCGAGTCCAGTGGTCAGCCTTCAGCTCCCGAATCCTCCGGACCAAACCTGTAGAGTCCATGCTGGACAGCTCGGCTAGCACAGCGGGCACAGGTCCACACGGCACCAGGCTGGCGCGAGTGCTGACCACAGTGGATCTAGTCTCTCTGGGAGTGGGCAGCTGTGTTGGGACAGGCATGTATGTGGTCTCCGGGCTGGTTGCTAAGGAAATGGCCGGCCCAGGGGTCATCGTGTCTTTCATCATCGCCGCTGTGGCCTCCATACTGTCAGGTGACTGCACTACTAATACAAACATACTTCACTTATTTTACTCTATTTATTATGTATTTTATATTATTTAAAAGTTTGTGTGTTTTATATTACTTTATCTTTTTATTTTAGTGAAGGCAATGGTTCTATTTAGAACCATGAGTTCTATTTGGAACCTTTTGGATGCCTAAATGGTTGTTTGCATGGTGAAATGATTCTTCAGACTGAAAATTGTTCTTTATAGTACCTAAAGGGGTTCTTGTATTGTTACATTAGCACAATACCAGTACATTTTATGCTGATATATAAAACCTTATACAAAAAGGTTCTATAAAGAAACCATCAACACATTCTGCATCACTCTAAAGAGCCATTTCACCATGCAAAGAACCATTAAGGTGTCCAAATGCTTCTATATAGAAATCAAGGTTCTAAATAGAACTATTGCCTTTTCTAAAGAACCCTTGAGGATCCATCTTTTTAAGTGTGTACCTTAGCAATATGCAGCACACAGTTATATGCAGTTATACAATGGTATGTGCTTCTTATTATAATTCTTGGTTTAAATATTTTGTTAACTCATCCCTCAGTTTTCCAGACATCAATACCAATCCAATTCCAGAATGTTTGGTCTGATCTGAAATGATGTGGTTGTATACAGCTCTTTGACTGGACATATGGTTTTATTAATTAATTATCTTTACATGACAAATTCATACAAATTCAGAAATGAATGGGGTGCAAAGGTTGAACCATAGCAACTGCTGTTTGGTAACACCTTTGCAACCACCTGGAATACCATAGCAGCCACCTAGCCGCAGCTTAATGACCACCTGGGACACCATAGTAACCATTTATTAACACTTCTGCAACCATCTAAAATACCATAGTAACCATTCGGCAACACCCTACCAAATGCTGGTTGTTATCACCCTAGCAATCACCTGGGATACCGTATCAATGACTTATTAACACCTTTGCATCCATCTAAAATACCATAGTAACCACTCAGCAACACCCTAGCAACCACTGTTTGGCATCACCCTAGCAACCACCTGGGATTCCTTATCAATGACTTATTAACACCTTTGCAACCACCTAAAATACAATGAAAACCATTCGGCAACATTCTTGCAACCACCTGGGAAACTTGGGAAGGTGCAAACATCTAAAATATCATAGTAACCATTCAGCAACACCCTAGCAACCGCCATTTGGCAACACCATAGCAACCACCTGGGACACCATAGCAACCACTTAACACCTTTTGCAACCATCTAAAATACCATAGTAACCATTCAGCAACACCCTAGCAGCCGCCTGGGATACCATAGCAACCAAACATCAACACCTTTGCAACCACCTAAAATATCATAGTAGCCATTCAGCAACATCCTAGCAACCGCTGTTTGACAACACCCTAGCAACCACCTGGGATACCATAGCAACCACTTAACAGCTTTTGCAACCACCTAAAATACCACAGTAACCATTCAGCAACACCATAGCAACCGCCTGGGATACCATAGCAACCCCTTATCAACACCTTTGCAACCACCTAAAATACCATAGTAACCAACCAGCAACATCCTAGCAACCACCGTTAGGCAACACCTTAGCAACACCCCAATTCCAAAAACACTGGAATGTGAAATGCTTTATCTGTGAAATGTTGATCTGTATTAAATTGCAAACAGTACAAATACACAATATTTTATGTTTAAGCTGATGAACTTTATTTATTTTTTGATATATGCTCTAAATTTAAAACCTGCAGCGCATTCCAAACCATCTGGGACAGGATTCTCTTACCACTGTGTTACATCAGCTTTATTTTAACAGCACTTCATAATCATTTGGGGACTGAAGACACAAACTGATCCAGATTAGAAAGCAAAATGTTTTGCCATTCTTCTGTCTTCAGCTGCGCAGCTGCACAAGGCCTTTAATGTTGGATTTTTAAGCTAATGATGCAACACAGATTTCCGAGCCAGTGAGGTCAGTCGAGCACCCGATTATGCAGCCATGCTGTTCTGACAGTGTAGAATAATTTTGTGGTGCTGTTAAAACTGACAAAATATGTAGGTCAGTTTACAGTGAACCCAAAGGGAATTGGTTTGTCACTCAAGATTGAACTAAACAGGTTTTCATGTCTGATGATGATGATAATAATAAGAATAATAAGAATGAGAATAATAATGTATTTATAGAACACTTTTCATGGTGGTTGCAGCTCAGAGTGCTTTACAGACAGTAGATAAAGCTTCACAGTAATAAAAGAAACTGTGTATTAATGTCTTTTTCCTTTCACTCCACTACATTTCAGAGTCTAATATCTGACTTTTTCCTCCTACATTTTGAGAAATCTGTCGTTCCTTTTGGTTTCTGTGTGTATAAAAACGTAACATGTCAAAACGAAAGAAGCTCAAAGCCAGAGCACCAATCAGGGCCCAGCGGTCACTTTGTTTAGAGCTGGTTTTGACCTGTTGGTCATACCGACCCAGTGCAGCACGCGGTTCAACGTCAGTGCAGCAGCGTAACATTTTGGGAGAGTCTGTTCAACATAAATGATGAACTAACCTAACTTTGTGTAAATAGAGCACAATATAGAAATATGTCCACATATGCAGTCGAGACTGACGTGGCTTTTTTCTGAATTTCTACAAACACCATTTCATTTTATAGTAAATTAGTCTGGGCTGGTTTATGTTTATGAACAGAGACCTACAGATCAACATAGTAAAGGAGCTCATTTGTGATCCTGAGTTTAAAGCCAGTTTTTATTAAACTTAAACTTGGAACTAAGTTGTAAATAAATCTTAAACTGAAACTTTGGTTGTGTGTAAAAGTGATTTCAGAGCCACTCAGTTCTCCCTGATGGAAACTGTTTACCTTCAGTGTTTTGTGCTTATGATCATTTTAATAGACGTCAGCGTCACTAATTAATGACGTTCAGGCCCGTAGCCAGCATTGTGATGGGGGGGGATCTTTTTCCCCCAAAAGTGGACTTCATTTGGCTCTCTACTCCAATGCCCACTAAATACACGAGCACACTTCAAACCTTTTAATTTAGACATATTTTATTCATTATAAGTTTGTTGTGAGTCTGTTGTTGCTGTCCTTATTTGTTCATCTATTGCTCCCCACTGTTAACATAAATTTGATATAAATGTAAGTGTTACTCAAACTTCCTACATCTGTGATGTGACTTCATTGTCTGTCTCTGTTGCTCACCTCAGTTGTCTGTTGCTTTGTTCCATTGTCTCTGTTGCTGCCCTCCATTGTCTGTCTCTGATGTTGCTGTCCTTTATTGCCTGTCTCTCTACTGTTGACATAAATAGATAAGAATTACTTCATGAGGTACACTATCGGTATGGTCATTAAAACTTAAACATGAATTAATAATGATATAAATTGAAGTGTTCCGTCTTATTCAAATCTTCCTACAACTGTGCTGGGACTTCATTGTCTCTCTCTGTTGCTCACCTAGGTCTGTTGTTGCTCTCCCTCCTCTGTATCTCTGTTGCTGTCTGTCTCTGTTGCTTTTCTTTATTGTCTGTCTATTTTTCCTCTCCATCTTTTGTATCTCGCCTTCTTTATTTTTTTTAATTGGGTCTTGCCTTCACTGTCTGTCTGTTTTTCCTCTCCTTTAGGGTCATTTTACGGGAAATCGGACACTTTGGAACTCAACCGACACAGATATTCATCAAACTTTGTGCATTTTTAGTGGCAATGTAGAACCCCAGAACTGCATGTGCATGAATCTGCCACTAATATAAAGGGAGAAATGGACTAAGAATGTTTTAAGTAAGAGGGTAGCGCACTACACATTCAACCTTGATTATGTCCATTTAAATTACAAACAGATGGTTTTGATGCTGTTTGAAAGCTCTTTTCTGGCTCTACAGAGAACACAAACAACATTGAACTCAACAGTTGGGCCCTTTTTAGTGGCACGGTAGAACTCCAAAACTGCATTTGCATGAATCTGGCACTAATATTTCAGAGGTTGTTCATGACATTGCAGGCTATGTGTGGAAAAGATACTGACCATTTTAAAATAGTTTTTTTTTTATATTCAGATTTTAGTATTTTAATATCTCATAATTTATACTCAGCTAACTGTTGAGTTTCACTGCTACTAGCTGTTGATAGCTCACCCTCCAAATGCTGACCCACTGAATAAATACAGCAAAATAATAAATTTAGAAACATTTCCATATTTAACCCCTTTTTTACACCTCTATACTGTATTTTATTTACTATGGCCTTAGGAGCAACAGGCATGTTGAGAGTAAAATACACCCTAGCTTGATCATCAGCATTGCAGAGTGAGTGACTGAATGTTATTGTCACTTAACCTACATTTCTTAAAAATCAACTAAAATCCAGACTTTGGAGTTATCTGAATAATAACACTAATAATCCGGTGTTACATGTACAATATGCTATTGGGCTAAGCCGAGCCCGGCACTGTTAACTCAGGGGAGTCGTAGAAGCCCTGCACTCAGCAGTTTACCGATTTTGGGCCTTTTATTGAACAAGTCACCAATGTTTTGGGACAATGTTGCCGCCGATTTCTTCCGTTTTCGCTCCTTGTCTTCTTTTTTACCCATTTTCTCAAGTAACTTAATCCCCTGATTCTTATTCTTTCCACTAGCTAACAACAGAAATGGGGGAATTACCGCCACCTACTGGATTGGTGTAAAACAGTCTGAACAAAACGTGTAAAGAGAACCCCCCTGGCTACGGGCCTGACGTTCTATTAAAAGACTGGTTTACCAAGAGAGACGCTGGAGGACTTTCACCTGAAATGAGTTCATGAAGCCAGTCTGGTTATAAAAATGATAACAGGACATCAGAGCCAGAATTACTCTTTTAGTACTTTTACTTTTGATACTTAAGTACATTTGAAGGTAAATACTTTAGTACCTCTAGGTCTAAAGGTGGAGGTCTAAAGGGAGGAACTTCTACTTTTACTGGAGTGATATTTTACCTTGGATGTCTCTACTTTAACTCAAGTACATGGTTTGTGTACTTCGTCCACCACTGGTGAGATGATGATGATGATGATGATAATAATAATAATAATAATAATAATAATGAGGAGGTGGTTTTAGTGGCAAACTTTATTGAAATAATACCAAGAATGGCATTAATGTTGATCTTCATGCAGAGCGTTTGTATTCGGTAATGTGTGTACAGTCCTGTTTAATCCAAAAGGTTTTCAGCTTCAGAAATGAAGTAAAAAAGGAGGGAGTGGAGCTCCGAGATGGCTGCGATCGTCTGAGAGGGGTGGTGATCATTATTTCGCAAATAGTCAATTGTATACGTAATACATGTTCAAGCTATAGAGCACTGGAGGTGATGTGCTGTGTTGAATAATATATTAGCTGTGGTTTGGCTGCAGTAAATCAACCCAGCGGTGATTTTATTCCATGCCAACCAACATCTGCAGTGTTGTATGGCTTTTATAGAACAACACTACAAAGCATGGTGGGTAGCGCTTTCACCTCACAGCAAGAGGGGCCTGGGTTCGAGTCCCCAGCTGGGCGACCAGCATCCTCTCTGTGTGGAGTTTGCATGTTCCCCCAGTGTTTGTGTGGTTATCCGGTTTCCTCCCACAGTCTAAAGACATGCAGTGAGGCCAATTGGACATGCTACGTTGCTCCTAGGTGTGTGTGTCTGTCTGTCTTTCTGCCCTGTGATGGACTGGTGACCTGTCCAGGGTGGATCTTGCCTTTTACCCAATGACAGCTGGGATAGGCTCCAGCACCTGCCTCTGCCCAGAAGTGGCTTAGAAGGTATTCAGAGAGATTCAGACGTCTTTACAGTGGTGGTGATGGGAACCAGGTGTCGCCATGACTACAACACAGATATAGACATTTTATTTTCCACCCAGAACCACCAGAGAACCTACACGAGTCTTCTGAGTTTATAGGGAATGTTGATGATGGAAAATAGTGGAAAAATGGGAATAATACATTTTCCTTGCCTGATAATGAGGTGCATGTATTCCTCCACCTTGAACAGATTGAAAATCTTCTTCTGCTTTCGGCTGCTCCCTTTAGGGGTCGCCACAGTGGATCATCTACCTCCATCTTGCCCTATCCATTGCCTCCTCAACTTTCACACCAACCATCTCCATGTCCACCTTAACTACATCCATAAACCTTCTCTGAGGTCTACCTCTTCTCCTTCTACCCGGCAGCTCCATCTCCAACATTCTTTGACCAATATATCCACTATTCCTCCTCAACACATGTCCAAACCATCTCAACCTGGCCTCTCTGGCTTTATCTCCAAACTGCTCCACCTTCACTGTCCCTCTGATCTGCTCATTTCTAATCTTGTCCATCCTTGTCACTCCCAACAAAAATCTCAGCATCTTCATCTCCGCCACCTCCAGCTCAGCCTCCTGTCTTTTAAACAGAGCCACAGTCTCCAAACCATACATCATAGCAGGACGCACTACTGTCTTGTAAACCTTCCCTTTCACTCTTGCTGCTATCCTTCTGTCACACATCAGCCCTGACACCCGTCTCCACCCACTCCATCCTGCCTGCACCCTCTTCTTCACCTCTTTTCTACACTGTCCATTGCTCTGGATGGTTGACCCAAGATATTTGAAGTCATCCACCTTTACGACCTCTACTCCTTGCATCTTCACCTTTCCACCTGCCTCCCTCTCATTCACACACATGTATTCCGTCTTGTCTCTACTGACCTTCATTCCTCTCCTCTCCAGTGCAAACCTCCACCTCTCCAGATTCTCTTCCACCTGCTCTCTACTCTCACCACAGATTACAATGTCATCTACAAACATCAAGGTCCACTTTTTCTTAGCTGCCTTCTTCTTCTGAATACTCTCCTGGACTTCCTCATTCCACCACCAACTTTCCTTGTCTTCTTTCCTCTGACCAGACGAAACACTCAACACATTCTTGCCAGTTTCTCTCACCACCTTAGCTGTAGTTTCCCAGTCCTCAGGCAGCTCCTCACTGCCCCCAAGGGCCGGTTGCAATTTTTCCCTGAACTGCCTGCAACCATCCTCCTCCTTCAGCTTCCACCATCTAATCTTTGGCTCTGTCTTCACTCTCTTCCTCTTCTTTGTTTCTAATCTCATTGCTACACTTTCCCCTGGCACCACTTTATAATCTCCAATCTCCTTAAGGTGGCATCTCCTGCTAAGGATATAATCCACCTGTGTGCAGATTGAAAATATTTTGGGATTAAAATCTTCTCAAAACAGCGTCTCAGTCACCAGGCAGTGAATTCAGAACCATTTCATGTAGGAACTTTCTATGAGGAGCTTTTAGAGGGGGACGTCTGGTTCCTATCACCACCACTGTGAACAGGTCTGACTCGGTACGTTTCTCTAGAACAGAGAATTTCACACCAAACCACTCTGAATGACTTTTAATGATTAATAATAGAATTTAAAAAATAGAATAGAATCATCAGAATTTTGGAGAATCAGTGGAATTCCCCTTTAAATTTATGCACTTCACCTCGCACTCTGTCCCTCACATGCTCATCCTGTCAGGTGACCACACCCACTTCCTGTAGCACGGTCAGTGTGACATTAAAAGAAGGCCGTGTTATATCATGCACGGTGATAATCCTTCAAACAGCAGGGCTGGAACTCAGATCAGGTCCAGACATTGTCACAGTGCAGAGGGCAGTGACATAATTAAGTGTCCGTTTATCAGCTGCCCCTCAGTCTGTACAGCAGGAGTGTTTTTCTTGTTCATGTGTGCTGATATTTCTCTCTGTAGTAGATAATGTGATTAGAATTAATGTTCTAGAGGTTTTGTTAGTGGCCTTGAGCTTCACTGCTCTCAGCTGTGTGTTGAAAGTACAGAGCAGTGTGTGAGACCGAGGAAAGCTTAGGACAGAGTGCTTGAGGAGATGGGGACATTTTAGGAAGGGAGATGATTTTATTTATTGCAGTGGAAATCTATCATTTTAATCCGTTTACTTTTGCCAACTAACAGTGTGGAGCGATTTTAATCCAGTATGAATCTGCCGTGTGTTAAGAAACCGAGTGAACAGTAATCTGATTCAGAATCAGAAGCTGATTCTCCTAATCTGAGCAGTGTCCTGAAAAGATTGATTCATTCTGATGTTCTACAGCGCACAGCATGCTGGTGCCAAAATAAACCTGGAGGGGAAAATTAATTTCATCATCCCTGTTATACTGGAATAAATTAAAGAGGACACTGGAAAGACTTTTTCTTTCCAGCCTGTCGTCCACCCATGGAAACAAACACATCATTCACACTGGACAGACACACGAACGCTTAGCTTTCTCGCTCATTTATTAGGAGCAAGTATTTTAAGTGGAGCAGTTAAAGCTATTCAACATTTTTATCTCAGTAATTAACTTTTTTTAATCCATGTGAAAGTATTGGTGTGATTTTACAACCATTTTATTTTCAGTGGTCAGTTTGGTCTTTTATTTGTTGACCACAGGATGTGCTGTGCTAAAGCCTGGACACACCTCCTTGTGAAGTTTCTGTTATCAGTATTTTTCCACATTTATTAGTGGAATTTAAAAGTGGAGCAGTTTTCCACAGAGTAATAGCAAATCAGAATCACTTTATTTTCCAAGGTGTTTTACACATACTGGCCACTTCATTAAGTTCATCTTCTTGTATCTCCACTCATTGTCCATTTTATCAGCTCCACTTACTGTAGAGTTTCACTCTGTAGTTCTACAGTTACAGACTGTAGTCCATCTGTTTCTCTGATACTTTGTTACCCTGTTCTTCAGTGGTCAGGACCCCATGGGCCCCCACAGAGCAGGTACTATTTTGGGTGGTGGGTCATTCTCAGCACAGCAGTAACACTGACGTGGTGGTGTGGTAGTCTGTGTTGTGCTGGTGCGAGTGGATCAGACACAGCAGTGCTGCTGGAGTTTTTAAACATTGTGTCCACTCACTGTCCACTCTGTTACACACTCCTACCTTGTCGGTCCACCTTGTAGATGTAAAGTCAGAGACGACAGCTCATCTGCTGCTGCACAGTTTGTGTTGGTCGTCCGCCTCCCCCAAAATGTGTCGTACAGAAATGATACAGCGGCCGATTTGTAAGATAATTCGGTTGTAACTTTGTGGGCTTAACTTTAAAACCATTGCACCAGATGCTCCTGAATTTCTGCTAAGAACAGATGTGATTACACTTAGCTGGGAAATTCTAGATATTTTTAAGCTGTTGTAATCACAATAAACAAGCTTGTTCAGTAAATTATTACATTAGAACGAGAGTCGAAAACCCAAGTGTTAAAAAAAAAGCCATTTTGTCAAGTTTTAACAAAAGTCAAACCACCTTGGGAGTCATTTCATGTCCATTTTATTGAAATAATATTTTACCATCTTGGCTGATAATATGTCTCAGTATGTGCTGATGTACTTGTATAGGCTAAAACATATAATATAAACAAAGAATATAGACTTATTTTGCTCTACTTTAAACTTCAGCTTGGCTGTAGCTGCTTTTCTCGCATCTCCAGCAGGAAACTTTTCCACAAAAATCTAACAGTTTTTGTAAAATGTCTCTCAATGTTTGACTTTTTACGAGGCTGACGTCGCTTCTCATTCACCAGCTTCTTGTTTGAGTTTTCCCTCTCTACCTTAAATGATGCCTGAAGCACCTGAACGTAACCACTGCACCATTTAAGGTGGAACAGTAAAATTCCAATGAGAAGCTGGCAAACAAGAAACTGACCACAGCTCTTTGACCTTTAAGTGTTTGTTTCTCATTGCAGATTAATCATATCAGGAAACCAGCTGGACTGATTATAAACCCAAATAAGTCCATTCATCTCCAAATTATCGATGTTCGTCTTAAATCTCTCTCTTTGCCGTTTCGTAGCTACTAGCTGGGCGAGACTGTCGTCTGTGTTGCTATGGTGACCAGCAGTCTGCGCTGATCTTCAGGGTTAAAGGGTGAATCAGCAGTTCTACATTAACTCCAGCGTTTAAGACCATTTACTGTTAAACTGTGTTGAACGATCAGCAGAGCTTTATTTTACTGTAAAGGAGGATTATTTTATTATTACCTACTAATCTGATTCTGCTGTGGAGCCTCAACAGGGCTATAAAAGAGTCGCATGTTGCCGACCGCTGGCTTTAAAGGTGTTTACAAAGAGCTGTTTGCCAATATTCCCACATTGCTTTTAAACTCTAGCTGAAACCATGCAGATAGTAGTTTATTGTATTTATTTAATGTTTCTTGCAGTGTAGCAAGTGAGAATTGTAAAAGGCTGTGGTGTTTGGAGGTGAGTCAAGACGGATCACAAACACCATGCTGTATTTTTGGATGGTTGCACCCTCACCCTAACTCACCGATCATAGTGGCGATGATGGTTTAATGGCAATAAAATGTTTGGTTTTTTGGTTCTTCTTCTGGAGATGCTCTGTTCTAGTGTGGTTCTTTGCTCTTTTTCACATTAACTGAGATCTTACTTCCTCTTCTGTCTACAAGTTTTTCAAAGGTATGCTGACCTAGTTACAGTTGTAGGCTATGAAGGACCAACTGAGTTAACAACTTATTACAGCACCACGCTGAGGCAGAGCAGTGCTACAGCTCTACTTAGTTAAGAACACCAAAGACAGAACCTGAGTGTGGGAGAAGCAGCTAAATAATGAGCTTTCACTGAAGTTGTATTTGAGTGTCATCATAATAAGTTTATTTTCAGACACCCCTTATAATTTTGGTTTTGAGACATTTGGGGGTCCCTGGCCTCTCAATTTAGTTACTAGGGTAGTCTATGTGGTTGCCAGTGTGTTTATAACCATTTGTTGTGGTATCCCAGTCAGTTCCTAGGTGGTTGCTTTGTTATTCCAAGTGGTTGCTACATCATTTCTGCATTTTTTGACATTTGCAGCTCAAAAAGGTTGAGAACTGTTCTGCTGTGTGCTGTCCTCCCATACTCTCTCATCTTGACCGATGCTTTTTGAAAAACATAATCTTTTATGTCGTTACTTTGACCTATTTATTTAAGACCTGTTGGTGCGTCCGAGTCCAAGTGTCTCTGGTTGACTGTACTTGTGTCCCTACAGGTGTGTGTTATGCTGAATTCGGTGTGCGGGTGCCAAAGACCACAGGCTCTGCCTACACCTACAGCTATGTGACGGTGGGCGAGTTCGTGGCATTCTTTATTGGCTGGAATCTGATCCTGGAGTACCTGATTGGCACGGCAGCGGGAGCCAGTGCCCTCAGCAGCATGTTCGACTCTCTGGCCAATCACAGCATTAGCAGCTTCATGATCAGCCACGTAGGAACCCTGAATGGACTGGGTGAGCATATTTGTGTCTACTATGCATCCCCAGGCCACTCTAGAAGGGCCAGATTAAGAGAAAAGCTGCATTAACAACAGCTTTAATGGACATTCTGAGTGAGTTTTAATCTTCCACTTCCAGGTCATTTAATCCCCGACAGTTAAAGAATCCGTTCTGAGAAAAATCTGATTTACACTGTTTTCCTCCTTAGCCCAAAGTAGTTGACCAGCCAGCTTGGTGTCTGCTTTATACATTGCATACCTAAAAATATCAGTAGTAGTCATCTTGACGTTTGAATTTTGTCCATGTGTATGCTGATCAACAAACCAGTCATGACAGAAAATGGACAGACTGGTTCTACATCTGTAAAGGAGCTTGACAGGGCTGACCACTGTCACCATCCCTGTTCGCCCTGTATGTTAAATGTATAATAGGATTCAAGATCGTAAAATTTTTAGACCCCTCAGTCAGAACCAGGATGAGGAGGCCAGCCTTGTGTCTTTATTTCTGCATTTTGTACATGGTTCACAGACACCATACTGACCTGGTCATCATAGAAATTGGCCATGTTTACATAGGCTGGCTCATTCCTTCCATTGTCCTCAGGGGTGCAGATCACACAAATAAGACATGTTATAAAACATAATACTAAATATAGTATCACATGTAAAGCATTTAATACAGCAGATCCTTCAATAAACATCAATAACCCTCAACATGTGAAATAAACCTAACTGTTTTTGATGGTTAAATGATGTCGGGTGTTTGGTCTGGCAGCAGTTCTGGGAAGAGCCCGCTTTCTTTTTCTGTTATGCCTGTATGGTGCTGGCATAGCCATCAGCATGAGTGTCTGGAGGCCAGTGCCAGCCAGGATGAGTCACTACAATATAAAGAAAACTAAGGTTGTTATGATTTATTTTATTATGGGTGGTAAAGATGTAGAAGTGAAGGATAGATTTTGCCTACTTGGATCAATTAATGACAACAGAACATCCAGCAGTACAAATGTATTGCAAGCAGTTTAGCCCCACCCATTCAGCCTACAGAAGTTTAGCTCCACCCATTCCGCCTACAGAAGTTTAGCTCCACCCATTCAGCCTACAGCAGTTTAGCCCCCACCCATTCAGCCTACAGCAGTTTAGCCCCCACCCATTCAGCCTACAGCAGTTTAGCCCCCATCCATTCAGCCTACAGCAGTTTAGCCCCCACCCATTCAGTCAGCTTCTTGAATAAGGCTCCTTACAGGGCAGCCATTTATAACCGAGCTCATTTACATATTTTGGCAATAAAAGCACAGGAACAAAAGCAGCCTGTTTAATTGTAAAGGATAAAGAGAGTTTGGGTAATAATCATGTAGAAACCACACTTGTTCTGAGCGTAGCTCTGAAACAATAAAGGAAAAATGCAGGTTTTGGGATCTTTAAACGTCAGGAAGTTCTTTCTCCAGCCAACAGGCAGACGTCACCTCTACAGCAGCTCCTGACCAAACAGGACGAGGCTCGGAGCAGTGCGTGAGCTGACTCAGCCTGCAGCTGTTAGAAATCCTGCAGCCTTAACTCTGTCCTCTTTCACTGCATCACTCCTCAACATTTCATATTCATCTCCGCCCAGGGCACACACAGGGGCATGCTGGGTATTTTTAGAATCACGTGGTGTGTTTGGTGACAGATGTTGAAGGTTGTGTGAGGTTTTTCTGTTCTGACGTTGTTCGTCCATCGCCTGAGGCACATTGTCAGAGCAGTGACGAGCAGACAGGAGAGTGAAACAGATCAGCGAGAAGCTGCTCAGAAAGATATTGTTTATTTGGTTGTTTTAGCTAGAATAGATTGAACTTCTTAAAACAGGCCTCTGGCATTAATACTGTTGTTTCACTGTGCTATTTAAATACAATTTCATAATTAATTACATTAAATGGCCCTGCATTTGAAAGCTTAATATGTATATAACACATACATAGGCATTGAATAGCATAGCTGTAACCCTTTTGAATAACTCTCCAGGGTTATTACGGTTGTTTCACTATGCTATTTTAGTGTAATTGCATGACTAATTTCATAATTAATTCTTTACTTGAAGGATACCTTCATAACACATACACAAACATTTAAATAACAACTAAAAACCAGCACTCAAGTATTCATAAACAGCTTATGTCAATATTCGTAAGATGTTAATGTAAAGTAAATGACTAAAGTGATGGACTCTTCTTCCATTTCTAACACTTTTGTGAAGCATCATTCCCAAGGAATGGAGCTTATAACCTAGAGATCTACAGTCTGTGAAAGACTTTACTACAGTGATCATTTTCATACATATTTTCCATCTTGTTTTGCAGAACCGATATTTGGCATTACACTATAGTAACCTAGCAACACCCTAGTAACCATCTATCAAATACCCTAGCAAGCACCTAGCAACACTCTAGCTACCACCAGAGAAACCATAGCAACACCCTAACAACCATCTGTCAAATACACTAGTAAACACTTAGCAACACCCTAGCTACCACCAGAGAAACCATGGTAACTATCCAACAACCACCTGTCAACCCTAGGAACCACCTAGTAACACCCTAACCACCATCTATCAAATACCTTTGCAACCACCTAGCAACACCCTAGCTACCACCAGATAAATCATAGTGACTACCTAGCAACACCCTAACCACCACCTAACAAATACCCTAGCCACCACCTAACAACTACCCTAGCAATCACCTGGAACAACCACATACAGAACACCTACAGAAATTATATTTGGCATTACACTATAGTAACCTAGCAACAATCTATCAAATACCCTAGCAACACCCTAGCTACCACCAGAGAAACCACCTAAAAAATGACCCTAGCACGCACCTGGAACAACCACATACAGAACACCTACAGAGCTGATATTTGACTTTCTTATCTAGGCCTCTGTTTCTTAAGTTCCATTCCTTGGGAACTGTGCTTTATAACAGTCTTATAGATGGAAGAACTGTCTGTCACCTTTTATTTTAGAGGTCCTCAAATACAATATTATTTACTTCATAAAACATTTTACATCATCTTGCGAATGCAGACATGAGCTGTCAATAAATACTCAAATAACTTTTCAGTGCATTAGTCAAAGGATATGAATGTGTTATGTATTTCTAATGCAGCTATCCTTTAAATAAAGGGTTTCCTTTACACAGTTACATAACATCACATTTAAGTTTGATTTATTTTCTGCATTGACAGGTTCAAGCCTCAGTTCTTACTTTTTCTCCATTTTTTTTTATCGTTTACTTTCTACACTTTCTTCAGAATTTTGTCATTCTTGGACTAATGTTGGGCAGTTCTGAGAGTTGCAGGTTTCTAATGCATTATGATGATGATATTTATATGAGGTGCGAGGATGCTGTCATAACAAAACATATGGGAGACTGAAAAAAATGTTTTTTAATGTATGTTAATGTAATGACATTTAGCATTTGACTATTATAAAAAAAGCAACAAAATGGTGCTATGAGGTTAAGCTCTCTTTAGGTACTTGATCTTTTTGTTTACAGTCACACCTGTCTTCTCTCCTCAGGTAAAGGTGAGCAGTCATACCCAGACATTCTGGCCTTGATCATTGCTATCCTGGTCACAGTAATTGTGGCTCTGGGGGTAAAGAACTCTGTGGGCTTCAACAATGTCCTGAATGTCATCAACCTGATGGTGTGGGTCTTCATGATGATTGCAGGACTTTTCTTCGTCAGTGGAGCAAACTGGGACGAAGGACGATTTCTGCCATTCGGCTGGTCAGGGGTAAAATTCTGCAGCACATATCATCTGCCTAACAAGACCATAACAACCATCTAGCAATACCCTAGCGACCACCTGGAACACCATAGCAACCACCTAGCAATTGCCTACCACCCATGAGTGATACTACAGTAACAACCAATTAAAATCACTGCAACTGCTCGCAACACCCCAACAACCATCAAAGAAACTGTTCTAACCATATAGCAACACCCAGCAACCACATAACAAATAACTTTGCAACCAAATACATAGCAACCCTGTTGCAGTTCCTTAGCAATCATCTCCAATACCATTGTAACTACACAGCAGTACCCTAGCGAACACCAGAGATACCATGACAACTATGGGTGTTTTCACACTTGGGCCATTTCAGCATCTGAGTCATGGTTTCTTTTGCATATGTGAACATGCCAAATGAACTCAAACCCCTCTAAATGGCCTCAAAAACAAACCAAACCTGAGAGGTGGTCTCAGTTCAGTTTGTTTGTAGTTTTTGTGGTTTGATTAATTTGTGCATTGTAAAAACAAAATGTCTCCAGTTCGCTTTAGCTTTGCTTTATGGTGAAGAGCTTGAGGCTTGTCGTACACACAGCTAGTCTTCAGCACTTCAGCAGGTAAAACAGACCAAGGGTCATTTATAAGGTTCTACTCAGGACAAAGTCTCTGATCTGAGACGGACAGCAGCTCTGACATATTAAAGTGATAAGATGCGAGAGTCATTGTGATTTTATCGTGTTAAAGACTAAAACTGGGCACACAGTGCAGTTTTCAGCTGCTTTCACTTGGAACGAATGAAAGTTCGCCAGGTGGAGCTTCAGTGAGGAGCACAGCCGAAAACGGAGCCCACCTCGGCAGACCCGCAGGGCCATTTTTCCAATTTTGTGTGATGCACTTCGGCCAATCATTTCAGCGCAGCCAATAAGAGAGCAGCAGGCGGGTCTGGTGGTTCTTCTCATCACCAGATACATCAGATTTATCAGAGAACGCTGCCCACTTGTCGAGCGCCGCTGTGAAAGGAGTCCGAGTTCTAATGGGGTTGTGGTCTGAACAAGAAGTGGTCTGAGATCCCAAAGCACCAGAAAGAAAACTGAGTCCTGTTTATAGTCACTTACACTGTGAACACAAACAGAACTGAGGCCATTTGCAGTTCCAGGTTCACTTTAACAGAACTTGGTTCAGTTCTTTTAAAACAAATTATATGTGAAAATGCTGTACATAGCAGCAACCTAGCAATAACTTAGCAACATCATAGCATCCACCTGGAATAACATATGGACCTGGAATAACATATGGACCATTTAACAACAATCTAGCAAACATCTAATATACCATAGCAATCATCTAGCAACACATGGGAGACGTGTGGAGAGGCCATGGAAAAAAGACTTTCGGTGGCTTCAAGGAGGTTCTGGATAATTATCTGACATCTCAGGAGCAACCAGTGGCTTCACTGAAGCTATAATCAGCAGGGGTGGAGAACCTCAGACTTGAAATGAGGATATTGTTGGTCGGTGGAAGGACCACCAACCGAAATGCTTAAGGCTCTGGATGTTGTGGGGCTGTCATGGCTGACACACCTCCACAATATCGCATGGACCTTGGGAACAATACCCTTGGACTGGTACACCAAGGTGGTGGTCCTTTTTTTTAAGAAAGTGGATTTGAGAGTGTATACCAGTTACTGGGATATCACACTGCTCAGCCTCCCTGGGAAAGTTTATGCCAAGGTGCTAGAAAGGAGATTTCAACCAATAGTTGAACCTCAGATTGAGAAGGTACAAATGTGGATTCCATCACAAACAATGGACTGGCTTTTCAGCCTTGTGTGGCTTGTTGAGGGGATTATTGTATGTGAGTTTGCCAACCAGTCTACATGTGTTTTGTGGACTTTGAGAAGGCCTACAAGCATGTTGCCAGAGATATTCTGTGGGAAGTCCTGTGGGAGTATGGGGTGCCAGATCTACAACTCCAGGCCATTCAGTCTCTGCATGCCCGAAGTGAGAACTGTGTCCATATTTTCGACATTAAGGCAAACCTGTTCAATGTGGGTGCTGGACTCTGCCAAGGTGTTGTGCCTTGTCTCTAGGAAGGCATTGTTTGTGGAGGCTGGAAGATGGCATCTCTGCTTTTTGCATGGCTCCAGCGCATAGATGCCTGTAGCGCTCCCTGGAGTGGTTCACAGCTGAGTGTAAAATGTATTGTATGCAGATCAGCAGCTCCAATTCTGAGTCCACGGTCCTTACCTGGAAAACGATGGCATTCCCCTTTCAGATAAGGGGACAGGACCTGCCCCAGGTGGAGTCTAAGTATCTTGGGGTCTTGTTCACGAGTGATGAGAAGAGGGATTGTGAGATCGGCCACAGGCTGGGAGAGGCGGCAGCAGTAATGTGGTTGATGTACTGGACTGTAGTGGTGAAGAGGGAGCTGAGCCACAAGGCAAACTACAATCCCACTCTCACCTATATTCATGAGCTTTGGTTAATGACAACAGAATGAGATCATGGATACAAGCGGTGGAAATGAGCTTTCTTTGCAGCATGGTGAGCTACACTCTACTTGACAGTGTGAGGAGCTTAGTGACACAGGAGGAGCTCAAAGTAGACCCGCTACTCCTCCACTTGAGGTGGTTTGAGCATCTGAGTAGGATGCTCCCTGGCCACCTCCCAGTGGAGGTGTACAAGGCACAGCCAAATGAGACAAGACCCTTATATCATCTTAGGACCCGCTGAAGGGATTACATTCCCAAACTGGCCTGGGAGCAACTTATGATCCCCCCCCAGAATGAGCTATAAGATAAACTGAGAATCTCAGTTGTCCCTATTGCTGCCACAACTCTAGCAAGATCAAGTGGTTTAAAAGATGAGTGAATGAATAAAAAGCAGTTAGATTAACCTATTATCCAAATAGGTGTGGCTGCAGGTTTTCGTTGCAATTAAGCTGGAGTACCCCTGATTCCTTATTTAATCAGTTGGCCTCAGTTTACAAATAATTAATTAGGTGCAGAAGGTGAGCTCCTGCTTGGGTGGAGTGAAAACCTGCAGCCACACTTGCCCTTTGTGGCTAAACTAGTGACCCCTGTCTTAAAATGTAAGGGCCAATTAATTCAGTCATAGTAGTTACTAAACAATAAGTTATATACATAAGCTGCTTTCCCACTACATGGTACCAGCTCGACTTGATTCAACTTTACTTTGGCTCTCCTTTAGGCAGACCTGGTATCTGGTACTAAGTTTGGTATCACCAAGTGAGCTGAGCCAATAACGAAAGGTGAAGTGGAACAACTACTGATTGATCGGAGAGAATCGCTAAACACGTGCAAACATAAGGTACCAGGTTAGCGACCCTCTTGTGTCGCCTTTGAGCAAGTAGAATAGTCTTGTTGTCTTGCAGCCATCATCCTCTCCCAAACAAAATTTGTCTCCTTTAGATCACGGCAGTTTGATGTGGTATCACTATGACAACCAGCTACATATAGGGGTGCTATATATAAGTAGCTGGTACCAAAAGTGCATCGAGTTGAGTCAATTCAAGCTGTACCATGTGATGGAAAAGCGGCTTTAGTAACTGAATAGTTTAAGTCAAGTCAAGTCAAGAGTCAAGAGGCTTTGATCGTTGCATCTATGTGCAAGTACCCAGTGGAGTGAAATTACGTTCCTCCAGGAACATCACGGTGCAACAAAGAACACAAAGTACAAAGTGTGAGTGTGCAGACATCGTGTGCAAACAAAAAATTAAACTAGAAACAATAAATACGATACATTAAACAGACATTAGACACAGTAAACAGACAGGACAGCGCAGCACCAACACAGCACTCATTCTGGACATGAGGTAGTGGAATAAGGTGAGGAGATATTAACATGCTGTGATCTGTGAGTCATGCAGTCAGATGACATACACAAACACAGCAGTTACTGAGGTAACTGAGTAAAACAGTGAAAACACAGTGTAGCAGCAATGATCCAGATAGTGCAAGTAGAGCATCAAAAGAGTTGTGTGTGTGTGTGTGTGTGGGTGTGGGTGTGGGTGTGTGTGTGTGGGTGTGGGGAGTATGTGGGGGGGGGGGGTTAGCTCAATCCTTGTGAGTTAAGTGATTGAATTAAGATTTTACTTATTATTATTATTATTATTATTATTATTATTATTATTATTAACTACAGAACTGAGACTGTACTGACTTTGCTCTGCAGGTGATGCAGGGTGCTGCCACCTGCTTCTATGCCTTTATTGGGTTTGACATCATCGCCACGACAGGAGAGGAGGCCAAAAGCCCGAACACGTCCATCCCGTACGCCATCACCGCATCACTGGTCACCTGCCTGACCGCATATGTCTCTGTGAGTAGCAGACACCTGCACAGCTGCTAAACTTTAAGCTTTGAGTTGAATAACAGCCTCTCCTGCATTAGAGGTACAGTCTACTGGGTCTCTCAGTTTAACTGTTAAAATGCTGCAATTTATTATGAATTATTTCTCACTCATAACTCATAGAAACAGACTAAGCTAAGTGTAGAAAGGGCAGACTGTAAAGTTTTTTAATCTGGACTATATTTTGTCGTATTTGTAGGTATTTTTTATGATTTGTATTTGCTTGTTGTTGTGTCAGCAGTCTCGATCTGCAGAAAGAAACACAGTTCATATCTTCAAATTAACAGAAAAAATGTATGGAATATAAATTAAATATGGAATCATGTAACTATGTATTGAGTTACTTAATTAGATAACCAATTAAATAGCATTAAATTGGCCTTTGGTCAACTAAATACCAAATAAAAATGTGCTCTCAATTTATTGCACCTGAAATTGTTTTGGTGAAATCAAGTTTATAGGTGAACTTATTTAGTCAAATGAACCAATTAAATGTACCTAGTCACACATTTTGCTCTTGCTAAATAAAGTCATTGTTAAAACTGGAATCTCAGTTGATTAACTCTTTCATTTCTTCTACAGTGCGCTTGCACTTTCGCTAACTGGCCACTTTATTAGAAACACATAAAACATTCTTCTACTCACTGGCCACTTTATTAGAAACACCTACCTTGTGCTTCCACTAACTGGCCACTTTATTGGAAACACTTTATGTCCACTAACTGTCCATTTTAAGAGAAACACCTACCTTGTGTTTTCTCTTACTGGCCACTTTATAAGAAATACAGTACCTACCTTCTACTTCCACTAACTGGCCACTTTAAGAGAAACGTCTACCTTGTGTTTTCTTTTACTGGCCACTTTATTAGAAACACATACCTTGTGCTTCCACTAATTGGCCACTTTATTAGAAACACCTACCTTGTACTTCCATTAACTGGCCACTTTATTGGAAACACCATGTACTTCCACTAACTGGCCACTTTATTAGAAACACCTTTCTTCCACTCTTATTCAGTCAAATGAACCAATTAAATGTACCTAGTGACATATTTTATTCTTGATAAATTAAAAATTATACATAAATGCAGACTTTCTCAGCTGATTAACTCTTTCATTTCTTCTGCAGTGTGCTTGACTAGACTGAGTGGTTTGCAGGCTGAGAGGACTCTGGCCTGGTCTACAGCGAACAGAGAGATGTTGCTGGTTATGATGTGATATCTGCTAAAGCATTGCATTTTTACAGGGAAATGTGACTTACGACTTAAATCAGTGATCATTTCCAGCATGATTAAAATATGACATATAAACCAAGCGGGAATGACAAATAGGCAAAGTTCCTCTACTAGTGGGCTACCATTGATGCACTGTGATATGGCTACACTGGACTCAGTCCTATGGAAAATAAGACCGAGAGGTTTTCCTCTTCAGTAATGTCACACTGTAGCTAAAGCTGATAAATTTGAGTTAGATGAGATATTCAGCTCACTGTTCCTTGCTCAGTGGACAAGAGAGCGAGCAACCAAAACTGGCAGCCCACTAGTAAAATGACTCTGTTTTTTGATAATAAATAAAGTATGTTGCTTGGCTCATACAATGTAATAGAATGGCATTGGACATGTATACCATACTGGGGCCTATGTGTCTGAGCAGTCTGGGTTCCTTTAACGATGTAACAAAGTGTTGTATAACACTTAATGTGATCAGCATGAAACTCTAAAAGTGTGTTTTTCCCCCCAGAAGAAAGGAAAAAAAAGAAAACAGAATCTGAGTTACAGCTGGAGACCCTGGAGTTGCCAAACAGAATGTGTGCTCATAATTCTTTTTAAATCGATGCTTTCTATTTAAATTCGCTGGGCGGCATCGTCGATCACAGAGTTCATGCAGCATCTCTGCAATCTTAATAAGCTTCACAAGCCTGCCAGACTGGTAGACTGAGAGACGGTCACCATGGCAACCTGGTGATGCAAAAACAGCACAGAGTGCAGCAAGTCTAGCAGACAGGTGGCATCATACTTTATAACAATATACAGCACCCGTTATATTTTATAATAATGCGCAGCTCACAGCATACTTTACAATGATATACGTACCTTGGCCACTTTATCGGAAACACCCACCTTCTACTTCCACTAACTGGCCACTTTATTGGAAACACATTGTACTTCCACTAATTGGCCACTTTATTAGAAACACCTACCTTCTACTTCCACTAATTGGTCACTTTATTAGAAACACCCACCTTCTACTTCCACTAACTGGCCACTTTATTAGAAACACCCACCTTCTACTTCCACTAACTGGCCACTTTATTGGAAACACATTGTACTTCCACTAATTGGCCACTTTATTAGAAACACCTACCTTCTACTTCCACTAATTGGACACTTTCACAGAAACACCTACCCTGTGTTTTCTGTTACTGGCCACTTTATTTGAAACGTCTAACTTGTTCTTCCACACACAGCACACAAGAGAGGAATCATTCTCTATTACAAAGTTCTTTTTTTCTAAGATGTCTCATTTGCCTGATAATCTAATCTCCCTGCAGTGTAATGGCTGTGTAGGCCTGAAGTTGAGGTTATCTGCTCCAAATCCTCTCTCTGAAGTATTGACACTCTCTCTCTGTCTCTCTCTCTGTCTCTCTCTCTCTCTCTCTCTCTCTCTCTCTCTCTCTCTCTCTCTCTCTCTCTCTCTCTCTCTCTCTCTCTCTCTCTCTCTCTCTCTCTCTCTCTCTCTCTCTCTCTCTCTCTCGCCAAGCTGAAATAATAATCCACAGCATCTCCTCGTGTTCAGACCTGCGAGGCTGTCTGGCAGTTAGCTAACTCGCTAATTAGCAGCCTGCATGTCTCTGTGGTTATTTTAGCTTGGCTCAGGCTAATTTTACATTCTAATTGGTCCAGTCACAGCGGTGCTGAGCATGTGCGCATCAGGCTATTAGCTGTGTATGAGTTGTGCTGCGGTTTTCTGATTTCTGTGGAGCTGAACTGCAGAGAGTGTTTGTTTATTCAGTTCAGCTCTATAAATCACAGTCTGCCTCCTTGCGTGTCAGTGAGGCGTGTTTTTATATCACTGTCTCAGTAGTTCATCAGATCTTAAAAGAACTCAAGGAACATACAACTTGGTGGATATTCTTAATTTCGCTTTAGAGAATTACTGTAGAGTTACATTCGATATGCTGACTGTCCTAAACAGTGTAAACTGAGAGGTTCAGAGCGGTTTGCTGTGAAATGATTCAGATGTGCTGATAGGAACCAGGCGTCGCCATGACTACAACACAGATATAGACGTTTTATTTACCATCCAGAACCACCAGAGAACCTACACAAGTCTTCTGAGCTTATATGGAATGTTGATTATGGAAAATAGTGGAAAATCTGGAATAATCTGTTTTCTTTGGGGACTAATTTGCCACACAGCGCCCTGCATGTCTCCCTCCACCATGAATGGAGTTGAAGTTCTCTAAACTATCATAAAACAGCGTCTCAGTCATCAGGCAGTGAATTCAGAACCATTTCATGTAGGAACTTTCTGTGAGGAGCTTTTAGAGGGGGACGTCTGGTTCCTATCACCACCACTGTGAACAGTTCTGACTCAGTAAGTTTCTCTGTAACACAGCATTTCACACCAAACCGCTCTGAATCACCTTCAGAAGAAATTGCATAGTTATGCAGTGAATAACATTTATATATAATTTACATTCTATATCGGTAAGTTTGAGTGTGCACTTGTGACTAGTTCTTGTTTATCTTGATCAAAAAGGACAAAACCTGTGGTAAAACTATTTCACTGCTTGTTTTGGAGAACTACAACACTATGAGTCAGAAATAATTACTGTGAAATTCCAGCATGATTTTGTTAATCACTGACAATTAGTGCAACCTGTGAGAGTGAAATGTAATAAATTAATAACTGTGAGCTGCTGATCAGTTTTACAGTATTAAACATAGTGACTAAAGTCTGCCCTCCTCTCTCTCTCTCTCTCTCTCTCTCTCTCTCTCTCTCTCTCTCTCTCTCTCTCTCTCTCTCTCTCTCTCTCTCTCTCTCTCTCTCTCTCTCCCTCTCTCTCTCTCTCTCTCCCTCTCTCTCTCTCCCTCTCTCTCTCTCCCTCTCTCTCTCTCCCTCTCTCCCTCTCTCCCTCTCTCCCTCTCTCCCTCTCCCTCTCGACACCCACCCCCCACCCCCCCATAGGTGAGTGTTATTCTCACTCTGATGGTGCCGTACACAGAGATCGACGCTGATGCTCCACTGATGGAGATGTTCTCTCTGCACGGCTTTCAGGCAGCCAAATACATCGTGGCCATCGGCTCCATCGCTGGACTGACTGTCAGCCTGCTGGGGTCACTCTTCCCCATGCCCAGGGTCATCTACGCCATGGCTGGAGACGGCCTGCTATTCAGGTAAACACAGCTCTCAGAGATCAACAGTAAAGGGCCTGAAGGCCTTTTAGTTTCTCATCCTCAGAACTGCATATGATTATAGAACATCTTTATCCTAAAGTCTTTATTATGCCCTTTATTCATATGTAACCTTCATTATCACACTATTATGTGCTCAAGCTGACAAGAACTTTTAATTCCAAACAGTATGAATATCTGCCCATTCAGCTACAGCAGTTTAGTCCCACCATTTAGCTACGGCCTTTTAGCTCCACCATTCAGCTACAGTAGTTTAGCTCCACCATTCAGCTACAGCAGTTTAGCTCCACCCATTCAGCTACAGCAGTTTAGCTCCACCCATTCAGCTACAGCAGTTTAGCTCCACCCATTCAGCTACAGCAGTTTAGCTCCACCATTCAGCTACAGCAGTTTAGCCCCACCATTCAGCTGCAGCAGTTTAGCCCCACCATTCAGCTGCAGCAGTTTAGCCCCACCCATTCAGCTACAGCAGTTTAATGATTTTAAGTAATTGTCAGAAATGAATTAAAATAAGCAAAAATGTTTTCATGCAAATTTTCATTTAATGCAAAAAGTTCAAACTTTTGCATTCTATCCTGAATTGGTCGTAAAGCTAGCTAGTTTAATAAGTACTGTAGATTAAGTTATAGTAAGTTTTAAAGGAATTTAATCTGTAATTTACTAAAATGTCAGCACTTCAGGTTTGCTATTAAACTTATTTATCTATTGCACTTTAAGCACCACATTTACTGCAAGTAAAGTTTTTCCATTCATCAGAATAAAGGTTTTCTTTAATAAACAGCTTTTTATTTCACACTGTATCAAACCTGGGAGAACGGCATTGCAGTAATGCCTTCACATGACTGTTCCTGAACTGACAGACTTCACATGACTGTTCCTGAACTGACAGACTTCACGTGACTGTTCCTGAACTGACAGACTTCACGTGACTGTTCCTGAACTGACAGACTTCACGTGACTGTCCCTGAACTGACAGACTTCACGTGACTGTCCCTGAACTGACAGACTTCACGTGACTGTTCCTGAACTGACAGACTTCACGTGACTGTTCCTGAACTGACAGACTTCACGTGACTGTTCCTGAACTGAAAGACTTCACGTGACTGTTCCTGAACTGAAAGACTTCACGTGACTGTCCCTGAACTGACAGACTTCACGTGACTGTCCCTGAACTGACAGACTTCACGTGACTGTTCCTGAACTGACAAACTTCACGTGACTCTTCCTGAACTGACAAACTTCACGTGACTCTTCCTGAACTGACAAACTTCACATGACTGCTCTAGAAATGACAGACTTCACATGACTGTTCCTAAACTGACAGACTTCACATGACTGTTCCTGAACTGGCAGACTTCACATGACTGCTCAGGAACTGACAGACTTCACATTACTGTTCCTGAACTGACAGACTTCACGTGACTGTTCCTGAACTGACAGACTTCACGTGACTGTTCCTGATCTGACAGACTTCACGTGACTCTTCCTGAACTGACAGACTTCACGTGACTCTTCCTGAACTGACAGACTTCACGTGACTCTTCCTGAACTGACAGACTTCATGTGACTCTTCCTGAACTGAAAGACTTCACGTGACTCTTCCTGAACTGAAAGACTTCACGTGACTCTTCCTGAACTGACAGACTTCACGTGTCAGCTACAGCAGTTTAGCTCCACCATTCAGCTACAGCAGTTTAGCTCCACCCATTCAGCTACAGCAGTTTAGCTCCACCATTCAGCTACAGCAGTTTAGCTCCACCATTCAGCTACAGCAGTTTAGCTCCACCATTCAGCTACAGCAGTTTAGCTCCACCCATTCAGCTACAGCAGTTTAGCTCCACCATTCAGCTACAGCAGTTTAGCTCCACCCATTCAGCTACAGCAGTTTAGCTCCACCATTCAGCTACAGCAGTTTAGCCCCACCATTCAGCTGCAGCAGTTTAGCCCCACCCATTCAGCTACAGCAGTTTAATGATTTTAAGTAATTGTCAGAAATGAATTAAAATAAGCAAAAATGTTTTCATGCAAATTTTCATTTAATGCAAAAAGTTCAAACTTTTGCATTCTATCCTGAATTGGTCGTAAAGCTAGCTAGTTTAATAAGTACTGTAGATTAAGTTATAGTAAGTTTTAAAGGAATTTAATCTGTAATTTACTAAAATGTCAGCACTTCAGGTTTGCTATTAAACTTATTTATCTATTGCACTTTAAGCACCACATTTACTGCAAGTAAAGTTTTTCCATTCATCAGAATAAAGGTTTTCTTTAATAAACAGCTTTTTATTTCACACTGTATCAAACCTGGGAGAACGGCATTGCAGTAATGCCTTCACATGACTGTTCCTGAACTGACAGACTTCACATGACTGTTCCTGAACTGGCAGACTTCACATGACTGTTCCTGAACTGACAGACTTCACGTGACTCTTCCTGAACTGAAAGACTTCACGTGACTCTTCCTGAACTGACAGACTTCACGTGACTGCTCTAGAACTGACAGACTTCACGTGACTGTTCCTAAACTGACAGACTTCACGTGACTGTTCCTGAACTGGCAGACTTCACGTGACTGTTCCTGAACTGACAGACTTCACGTGACTGTTCCTGAACTGACAGACTTCACGTGACTGTTCCTGAACTGACAGACTTCACGTGACTGTTCCTGAACTGACAGACTTCACATGACTGTTCCTGAACTGACAGACTTCACGTGACTGTTCCTGAACTGACAGACTTCACGTGACTCTTCCTGAACTGACAGACTTCACGTGACTCTTCCTGAACTGAAAGACTTCACGTGACTCTTCCTGAACTGAAAGACTTCACGTGACTCTTCCTGAACTGAAAGACTTCACGTGACTCTTCCTGAACTGACAGACTTCACGTGACTCTTCCTGAACTGACAGACTTCACGTGACTGCTCTAGAACTGACAGACTTCACGTGACTGTTCCTAAACTGACAGACTTCACGTGACTGTTCCTGAACTGGCAGACTTCACGTGACTGTTCTTGAACTGGCAGACTTCACATGACTGCTCTAGAACTGACAGACTTCACATGACTGCTCTAGAACTGACAGACTTCACATGACTGCTCTAGAACTGACAGACTTCACATGACTGTTCCTGAACTGACAGACTTCACGTGACTGCTCTAGAACTGACAGACTTCACGTGACTGTTCCTAAACTGACAGACTTCACGTGACTGTTCCTGAACTGGCAGACTTCACGTGACTGTTCTTGAACTGGCAGACTTCACATGACTGCTCTAGAACTGACAGACTTCACATGACTGCTCTAGAACTGACAGACTTCACATGACTGCTCTAGAACTGACAGACTTCACATGACTGTTCCTGAACTGACAGACTTCACATGACTTTTCCTGAACTGACAGACTTCACATGACTGTTCCTGAACTGACAGACTTCACGTGACTGTTCCTGAACTGACAGACTTCACGTGACTGTTCCTGAACTGACAGACTTTCATGTGACTGTTCCTGAACTGACAAACTTCACGTGACTCTTCCTAAACTGACAGACTTCACGTGACTGTTCCTGATCTGACAGACTTCACGTGACTGTTCCTGAACTGACAGACTTCACATGACTGTTCCTGAACTGACAGACTTCACGTGACTGTTCCTGAACTGAAAGACTTCACGTGACTGTTCCTGAACTGAAAGACTTCACGTGACTGTTCCTGAACTGAAAGACTTCACGTGACTGTTCCTGAACTGAAAGACTTCACGTGACTGTTCCTGAACTGGCAGACTTCACGTGACTGTTCCTGAACTGGCAGACTTCACGTGACTGTTCCTGAACTGGCAGACAAATGTATATTTGGAAACAACAGGTTTGCAATTGAATTCGTTTTTGCCTTTTTTTTCTTAATGAATAAATAATTAGATAATTATTTATTCAATAGATATAGAGACAATACCCTCCTCAGATGTGGTTCCTATCAACTTTGTAAGTTTCTCTAGAGCAGAGCATTTTACAACAAACCACTATGATCCACTCTGTTTACTCTTAAGTAACTCACTTATGCACACATTTTTAAACGTGTGTTGGAATTGCCTTTTGAGTCAAGCATGAGTCCGATTTGTGAGTCAACATGTGACTGAAGTCTGAGTCACTGACTCAAGTCCCCTTCTCTGGTTTTCTCTGTAAAACAAATGCATAATTCAGTTATGATGGCAATATTATTGGTCCTTTCTGGTTGAGACCATAGTTACCCAAAGCGATAGTAGGCCGCTGCTCATTTTCAGATGTGTGTGTTGTTCTGCAGGTTCTTGGCCCATGTGAGCGCTTACACGGAGACTCCAGTCGTGGCCTGCATTGTGTCTGGGTTTCTTGCTGCCCTGCTGGCTTTGTTGGTCAGTCTGCGTGACCTGATCGAGATGATGTCCATCGGCACCCTGCTGGCCTACACTTTAGTGTCAGTGTGCGTGCTGCTGCTTCGCTACCAACCTGAGAGTGACATCCACGGCTTCGTTAACTTCCTGTCTGAGGAGAATGCCAAGAGGAAGGGGGAGGGGGTGCTGGCCGAATGCGAGAAGGATGCATGTTCTCCAGTTAGCGAAGGTGAAGAGTATGGAGGTCCGCCGACTAATACCTGTGGGGCCAAGAATCTGCCATCGTTGGGCGACAACGAAATGCTGATTGGCAAGTCGGATAAATCCAGCTACACAGCCACCCATCCAAACTACGGTACAGTGGACATGTCCTCGGGCATCGAGTCGGACGAGACAGAAAGTGTCTACCTTCAGAAGCTAAAGAAGCTAATGGGGCCTCGCTATTACACTATGCGAATCCGCTTAGGTTTGCCAAGTAAAATGGACCGACCGACGCCATCTACTGGCCGAACAGTCACCCGCTGCGTTCTCCTCCTCTTCATCCTCATCTTTGGCTTCTGTTCACTCATCATATTTGGTGCGAGCTGCATTGCAGAGCGTCGCTGGTGGGCCATAGTGCTGCTAGTGTTGTTAGTGCTGGTCATCACATTGCTAGTCTTCATCATTATCCAGCAGCCTGAGAACCCCAAGCGTCTGCCCTACATGGCGCCCTGTGTGCCCTTCGTCCCAGCATCCGCTATGCTGGTCAACGTGTATCTTATGCTTAAGCTGTCCAGCATCACCTGGATCCGCTTTGCCGTCTGGTGTTTTGTGGGTGAGCAGCAATTTTTATTCATTTGCATTTGCTCAACTAGAGCTCCCTGCAAATTCATATTGGATTAAAATCGCTCCATAATTATTACTGTCAGAGTGTAAAACTACACACACTGCAGATTCATCGCTCAATCGCTCCACAATTATTAAATCTGCTTACGTCTGCAGGTTTGTTGATCTACTTCGGCTACGGCATGTGGAACAGCACCCTGGAGATCACTGCCTTGGAGGAGGAAGTCCATGCTAGCACGTACCAGCGTTACGACATGGGGGTAGACGACAACTTCGCTGTGGATGATGACCTTTACCCCTCAGGCGGAGGCTGGAGACCCCAGAGCCAGGGGGCCAAGCACCAGTCGCCCCGGGAGAACAGGGACCCCAAGGAGGCTCCGACGGACGGCCTGGACAGTCTAGAGAACCACAGGACCTCCTCATCCCACAGCAGAGCCAAAAGCAAAGCCGGTAAATCTGTCCCAGGCTTCGAGGCGCTGGTGGTGGACGACGACTTGGACGACCCACTGGAATGAGAATGTAATGCTGAGTGTGTCCACAGAACCTGCAGAAACCCTTGGGCTAGATGGTTACCTCTCCACAGCCAATTCTCACTTTTATTTCACTTCTGTTTTTCATTTATATATTTATTTATTTATTTGCTGTTGTTCTTCACTGTCTGGGATCACAAGCTTCTCCTTCAACTATACCTGCATATTCTTTGCTCATTCTGAGATTCTTATCACATAATGTGTACTTACTCCAAAGATGGAGATGCTCTTCACTTTCCTTTACGTTCTACATTTGCCTCTCCTTACAACTGCCACCCGACTCTCGTTTGATACCATCAGATTCACTGAGCACGTAAACATTCCCAGTTATTGCAGTAATATTCATCATATGTTGAAGCTTTTGAAGATGCACTTCCCTGTTAACTATCACAGTCTCACAGCTTTTCCGGAAACGAGCCACTGATGGCCTGCAGGAAGCTGTCAGGCAGTGAAGGTTAGAGCATTTTCCTGCTGTTAGGTCGGAATGTACCACTGCATGAACAGTTGCCAGATTTTGCTACTAGGGTCCAACTGTCCTGTCTTCTTTTGTCTTTTTAAAGCGGCAGCGCGTCCCAAATGTGGTTGATCAGCCAAGATATATTTGGTATCTGAAGGTGTTTCTTTAGTTTTAGCCCTGGAGCCATAAGGCTAATGTTGCCAACAAGCAATGGAAGGTAAAAATCCAAAAATTTGTATCTTTGCCTGAATTTAGTCCACATTTATATGGACTAAGAGTGTCAGAAATCTATTTTTGATGTTACTTAACAACTCAACATAATAACTGAGGCATGTTATTTGGTGCACAGCTTCTATTACTTGTTAGTGACATTAGTATCTTATCTGATCAACTGAGTTTGCCAAACTGCCCTTTTAAGAAGGCGAAAACAGATGTTATAGCCATAAAATGCTCCGCCCCCTCGCTGAGCCGATTTTGTGCTGCTGACTGTTTTCCACAAAAGCCTGAGTGCGAACTGCAAGACTGTCTTCACATCATCCGAAGTCATCCTCCACTTCCGCTCCGACGTCTAGCCCAAGAGGTGGCCACAAGTAGTGATCGGACTTTGCTTGCGATAGTGCCTTCATCCGTCAGTGTGCGCTTTATCTCTGATCATCACAACGCTCATGCTTGTCTGGTCTACTTACATCTGTGTCTTTCTTTTTCTTTGTCTTTTCTTTTTTGTGAAGTAAACGGCATGATACCAGCTCTCTTGCGTTTTAGGTGAAGGTTTTGTTTGTTTCTTTTCATCTTTTGTGCCTGTTAGTGAGTCCATCGCCATTTCCACCACTCGCTCTCCACTCCATCCTTGCAAGCAGGCAGCTCTGTGTACATAGCATGTGAACTACAGTATGGTTTGTGTCTCTTGGCTGTTCGGGGTCCCCGTCAGAAAGACCGGAAGACATGTAGGAGAGAGATTTGCATGTAATTCGGGGAGCTCTGTGTCAAAGCTTGTAGTGAAAGTCCTTTCTGAGCGGCATTCCAGGCTCATATCAGCCGAAACTCGGCCCTGGGTTCATTGTAAAAGAATAGTTTGGTAAAAAAATCTTAACCTTTACAGAAAGTGTACACTGCAAAAATTGTCTTAGTGAGTGTAAACATCTTAAATGTAGTCAATAAATCTAATATTTCTCATTATGAGGCTGCTGTAAGAATACTGTGAGATTATTGAACTTATTTCTAGACATTTTTACTTGTTTTTAAGCAGTTTTATCTTATAAAAGTGTCTGATTTCATTGGCAGATCATGTTCCTTGTTTTAATCATTTTTTTAAATGAGCAAAATTATCTTCATTATTTCTCAAAACAAGTGAACTAATCTGCCAATGGAATCAGACACTTTCACCAGATAAAATCACTTAAACTAGTAAAATGTACAGGAACATGTGGAATAACCTTATAATATTCTTACAGCAGCCTCATAATGAGGAATATTAGATTTATTGACTACATTTAAGATGTTTTTACTTGTTATAACATTATTTTTTTTCAGTCAAGACATGTTTGGTGAAGTTCTTCACTGTTGCATTGAAGGCTAATGTAGCTAAAACACACCCAAACAATATCTTCTCAAGTGAAATGATCTTAGTTCTAGTTGGTTTATCTCATATTCCTTGTTTTGATATGGTTGTGCATTTATTATAAGATCTAGACACAATGTACTTGTTTTAGGTCATTTTTTCCAAGTAAAATTGTCACTATAGTGTCAGATAGTTTTTCTGGTTTCTTACAACAAGAAAAATGATCTGCCAATAATTAATTAGTCATAATTTTACTTAATAAATTCACTCAAAACAAGTAAAAAATACCTGGGAATAAGTTAAATAATCTTAAGTTAAGATTATAACAATCTCAGCAGCAGAAACATCTGATTTATTGACGATTTAAGATTATTTTACTTGATAAGATACAGTTTTTTACCGTCCAATGGAAGGATAGACAAATTAGCATCGTGCCAACTGCAGGCCTAAGTCACCACTAGCTTATATTTTTATAAATGTGTGTCGCACAAAGTCAGAAACCACGTAATCTAGTCTGTTGGGGGTTATTTAACTACAGTTTATCATTATTGATCACTTAGCAGTGCTAATCGGTGAGATATATGCCTCCATTGCCTGCTAACTAAGTTAGCCTCACCAGCTACATTAGCCTCATAGCTCCAGTGCTAAAACTAAGGAAGCAACCAATCATGTCTCAACTGATTGATTACATTTGGGGTAAAAGGGGGCGAAACTGTGCAGATTTGTTTTCTTACCAACACCACCACCTTAGCAGGCCTTAAATATAAAAAAATAAATAAATAAAATACTAATGAATGCACAGAACTCACCTGCCATGTCACCTGAAACCCTTTAAGTACCTTTGGTAGATCTGAAGACTCAATCTCTTAACCCCTTACACTCTAGATGCGTTATTTAAAGGATTCTGGATCTTTTTCAGGGTCACCTGTTACAATATACTATTTAGAAACACTTTCAATGAATCTAATATTTCTCACTTTGAGGTGCTTGTATGAACATTATAAGAATATTTTACTTATTTCTAGACATTTACTTAACCTCTTATACTCCAAGGTGTATTTTGGTTTATAAATCTGAATTTACATTCAGTAACTGCATGAAATAAATGTAAATTTTTATTTAGTTCCCCACAAATGAACAGAACGTGTGTTTTATGATCTACACATATCTCTATATGCTTACAGTTTACTGCTGAAAGCCAAAAATCTCAGACGCTCTTTGTGTTATTTTATAAAAGTAATGTTTCCAGAGCAGATCGCTGAAGAGACGCCATCTGTTTATAGTTTATAGCCCAGATTTGGGGAAAAATGGGTCAATTTTCAGTAGAAAAACAAACTGAGTTGAGCTTCTTTTATTATAAGGGTTTAAAATGACATCACCATCTATTTGACTGGAAAGAAGAGTTACAGCCTCACACGACGCCCAGCTTCTGAATGTAGCTTATGAAATATGAAAGTTATGAAGAACATAACCAAGTGCGCTTTGGAACCACTGGTGATCTTGAGGAGTTTAAGAGGCTACGTAATTTTAGTACATTTAGTTACATTTTCTCACTATAGTGACTTATGATTTTGCTCAATTTAAGAGATTTGCTTAAAGCAAGCAAAATTATCATACAGTATAGTGAGAGAATTTCACTTCCAACAGGTCAAATACTTTTAGAAATAAGTCAAATGTTATTACACAGTAAAAAGTGCTTCATCAGATCTACTTAAAAAATGACACTGATTGAAAGGATCGTTCAATCAAAGCATTTATTATTTAGGTTGAATAGTACTAGTTAATTTACTTGTTACCACATGAAGTAATGTTTTAAGTAGATTTGATTAGCCATTTTTTAACTGTGTATGCTTCTACAACCAATTTAAAATGAGAAATATTATATATTACATTTATCAAATATATTTACAAAGGTTGCACTTGCTTTAAAATCTTTTTTTTTCTCAGCAGAGAACAGGGTTACGGATGTGTTGTGTATTAGAACCAGGTTAAGAGCTAAACTTATGTTCAGGTTAGTTTAGGTTCAGTTTAGAACCAGGCTAAGTGTTTAAATTAGAGTTCAAAATAGAACCAGGGCTTGTATTTTATGAAGCTTCTGTGCTGATTTGAGATTCTATAATGATCCTACATTCTGCACTTTGACTCTGACAACTTTATCAATGTATGCCCTGGTTTAGAGTTAAAACCTGGTGTAGAATTTAGGATTAGGCTTAATTGGGGTGCTTAGTCATGGTCCTGGAGATCCACCACCTTGTAGAATTTAGCTCCAACCCTAATCTAACACGCCTGATCCACACACTTAAGACAGCTGGCTCTTCAATGGTTCTTTAGTAAATAAAATTATTCTGTATAGAACCATGAACACTCAAAGAACTCTGTTTTTTTGCATGGTGAAAGTGTTCTTTAGATTGGTGGAAAATGTGCTGTAGATGGTTCTATATAGCAACAAAAAGGTAGCTTCTATTGTTGCAAGCTTGACATTGTAACTATAGCAAGACCATTTTTGGTGAAATATAGATCCTTTTGTAAAAGGTTCTATGTAGAAACATCTACAGCACATTCTCCATCAATCTAAAGAATGGTTTAACAATGCAGTAAACTCTTTAATCATGCAAAAGGTTCTTTGAGTGTTCCTGGTTCTACATAGAACCAAAGAAAAACCCTTGAAGAACCATCTATTTTGAGAGTGCAAGGCAATGAAGGCCTTCAGGAGCATCTGTATATTAGAGCCAGGTGTGTTGGAGCTGGGTGGTAGATCTTCAGGACCAGGATTGGCCCCCTCTGGGTTAGGGGTTAGAACCAGGTTTAAAGTTAGGATTCGGATTAGGGTTAGGGTGAAATTCAGGGTTTGGATGAGTGTTTGTTTGGTTTCGATTTAAGGAAAATTGTTGCCAATTGAGTAAATGGGTTGTCTAAATAAAGAGCACCTATTTTAAGGCTTACTACTGAGTAACTACTACTGTTAAGACCATTTATACCTGGCATTAACATGTGTCCTTGGGTGATCCAGTCATAGGTGGACAGCATCAAGTTCAGGTGTGAACGGGGTTCCAGCGCACCTTGGAGAATTGCTGTAATCCAAACACACTGACCACCTTTGGACCCTTAAACCAGTCACTAAACCTATTCCTAAGTGGTCACTGGAGACCAGAGATAAGAATCAAAACACAACTGTAAATGAAGCCTGTAGTTTCTGGGCAGTTCAATCAGTATGAATGGTATAGCAGGCTTAGCTTAATTGTCAATAACAATGTGAAAACCGATTTGGACTTGAACCACAGAGACTCAGGACTCGACTCAGACTCACATCTCAGAGAACTGAGACTCAATTTGAGCTCAAACCTGAGATCTTAGACTCGACTCAGACTCAAACCTCAGACACTCGAGATTCTACCTGGACTAGCACTTCAGAGAGCCGAGACCAGACTTGGACTCGAACCTCAGAGACTCTAGACTTGATTTGCACTCGAACCTTAGAGAGTGGAGATTCAATCTGGATTTGAACCTCAGAGATTTGAGGCTTGACTGAGACTCGCACCTTCGGACTTCAGACTTTCACCTCATAGATGCAATTCAGACTTGAACCTCAGAGACTCAAGGCTCGCACCTCAATCATTCAATTTAGACTCGTACCTCAAAGACTCGAGAGTCGATTCAGACTAGCACTTCAGAGACACAATTCAGACTTGAACCCTAGAGACTCAAGCCTTGACTCAGACTTGAACCCTAGAGACTCGAGGCTCCACTCAGACTCACACACCTCAGAGTCTCAGTGGAGTCTGAGAGGAGTCTCGAGTCTCTGAGACTCAATTCACCTCAGAGACTCAATTCAGACTCCACTCAGACTCACACCTCAGTCTCAGTTCTGATTCGAGCCTTATAGAGTTGAGACTCAATTTGCACTTGAACCTCAGAGACTCCAGACTCGATTCAGACTCAAACCTCTTGGACTCAAATCAGATTTGAGACTCGCATCTCAGTGACTCAATTCTGACTTCAACCTCAGAGACTTGAAACTTGTAGTACTTGTAGCACTCACATATCAGAGACATGAATCAGACTGGAACAACAGAATATCGAGACTTGACTCAGATTCACACCTCAGAGACTCGATTCAGACTTGAACCCCAGAGACTCAAACCTTGACTCAGACTTGTGCCTCCTTAGATGTTTGCCTTGGACTCGCTCCTTAGAGACTCGAGACTTAATTCAAACTCCAACTCTTCAGGGACTCGACACTCAACTCAGACACATTGCTCAGAGAGTCTATTTAGACTTGAAACTCGGCTCAGACTCACAGCTTACAGACTCGAGACTCTACTCAGACTTGAACCATAGAGAGTGGAGACCCAATCTGGGTTCGAACGTCTGAGACTCAATTCAGACTCGTACTTCAGACACTTGAGACGTGCACCTCAGAGACTCGAGACTTGATTCAAATTCATACCTCAGGGACTCAATTCAGACTCGAACCTCAGAGACACAAGGCTCATACCTCAATCACTCAATTTAGACTCGCACCTCAGAGACTCGAGACTCCACTCAGATTCACACCTCAGAGACTCAGTTCAGACTTGAACCCCAGAGACTCCACCTCAGAGACTCAAGACTCTTTTTGGATTGCTCCTCAGAGATTAAAAGTTTGACTTGGACTCTCTCCTTTGAGACTCGAGACTCAATTCAGACTCAAACCTCAGAAACCTGAGACTGGACTCAGATTCGCCCCTTTAGAGACTAGAAAAACAACTTGAATTCACTGTTTAGGGACTTGACACTCGACTCTGACTCACAGAGAATCAATGCTCAGAGAGTTGATTTGGACCTCGAACCCCAGAGTCTCTAAACTCGGCTGAGGCTCGCAGCTCAGTGACTCAAGACCCAAATAAAACTTCTAATAAATATCTCATCACATTTAGTGCCAGGTGTAAACTGCTACATGTCTTACTGTCCACTGTCCAATCACATGACAGATGTCAATACCAGGTATGAGCAGGATGTGTAAGTGCTGTAGTTATGAGAGTGTGGAACTGAAAAGTGGGCCCACATTACAGAGTTTAAGGGGTTAAAAGATAACAGGTTTCTGCACTAATGCCTTGCTGAGTGCCACTCTATGTCCACTCATTGTGCAGTGTAGGTTGTCTTCGCGTAGGTGTACATACAAAGCTTTACTTGGGACCTCGGTTGGTGTGTGGTGTGCCCGCTCCTGTCGACGTGGCGTTTTTCTTGTGGACCGTGTAGCATGTGGAGCTGCAACAGGAGTAAAAACGTGTCGCTAACTATTTGCATGTGCAATGACCAAACGAGACATAATACAACTCTCTGATGTAGCAGAACAACGGACAAAATCCTGTCCCAGACTTTCTACGGTTTATAAAGCAAGCCAGAGTCTGCAGCCTTTGGAAATGAGATGTTATCTGACCTCAGTAGGGTCAAACAGAGTGGAGAGAAAGCGAGTATTTTTTACAGGTGTTTCCTAACTTCAGGTTCTCTGTGGGTGGTCCAGCACAGCTGGGGTGGTGTTCTGTAGACCCACCAAATAACGTTGAGCAAAAGCGGTGAAAGCGCCTATTTTTAATGACCTCTTTTTTAGATCGATACTGCTCTTTATTTCTGTTTTGACAGTCACCGAACCTTGATCTAGATTAGAGCAGTAGAGCATCGTTTAGAAAGAACAGGATAAAACAAGGATGAACTAATTAAGAGATATTTTAATACGAGCCTATGATAAATAAAAAATATCAAACAAATGCTGCCACTATTGCTTCGAAAGTTCAGCTACTAGTTGTTTATTTTGTCTCAAAAAATATGGCGCGGTGTTGTTCTTGTGAGATATCTTTCCTGCCGCGGCAGGTTCGTTCGGTATTTGTCTGGGAAAATGTTGAGATTGGCTTCCTTCTGCGAATCCGATATTTGTTTTTGCTGTATATTTTGGTACGAAGTGGATGTGTGTCCTTGTATTATGGTTTGAAGAAGAAAAAAAAAGAAAAGAAAAAGATCTCTTTATTGTTTCTTCCATTTGTGGTTCTGCTGCCCCGTCGCACTGTGTAATGAGATGTTGATATTGCCTCCATGCAAAAATGAAAGTTATTTATTGCAGATCTGATAAAGCGTCAGTCTTGCTTTGACTTCTTTTTTGATTTGAGATTGTATCACATGGGTCTGGATCAGCTTTGAGGAAAACTTCACATGGGTGGTAGATGGGGGGCCGGATCCACGAATACTTTCTAAAGGAAAAAAGCTGGAGATAAATATTGAGAAGTTCATGAAAATGCATCTCAACCAAAGGAAATGATCCAATTTGGCCTAAAACTAGGGTTTAATATATTATTTGTTGGGTTATTTATTATTTTGCATCACCCGTTTGATAGAACTGTCTATATTCAGCACTAAAATGAACACGAGAGGTGATAAAAGAGTCTAACTGTGATGCAGTACCATGGCAATTTTAGTTAATAAGATATTTGGCTGCCTAGCAGTAACATCAGCTGTCTCCGTTCCTTCTGTGTTCACCAGCAAAAAATCCAAACATTACAACTTAGCCCCATAAAATTCCACCTTAAAGCAGCTGCTATTTTTCAAAAGCTCCTGCCACCTTCAAGATACATGATCAGAAGGGAATTTTAGTCTTTATATTGGAAAATTCTCACACTGGCTGCTGAGTCCAAATAAATTTCTTACGTAATGTGCCATGTAGCTTGTCGACTACAGCTAATCACGGACAGCGTAAGGTACGCAGCGAAACACGACTGGTTTAGCCATTTCAGGTAGCTTGGCGCCTGAAGACAACACCAAAAACAATGAGAGAAATGCTCATAGACTAGCACTGGAAGTGTTCGTATAATAGCGTGTAGTAAGTGAACGTTGACTAGAGTCAGAGAAAAGCTAGCTAGTTAAGCTACCTGCTCCTGCAGCTTTAAGGGGTAGCTCAGGCAGTAGAGCATCAGACTTTAATCTGAGGGTTCAGGGTTCAAGTGCCCGTTCGGGCAGTTATGGTAGTCTTGCCGTGTGACCCTGCGAGTGCCACCTCTTGATATCTGAGGGACAGACTACAAAACAGTGGCACAGTGCTTTGCCAAGGCTGTTGTGACATGCAATGCATATTTCTGTTCTTTGGTGAAAAGTGGGCTTATCTGGGGCAGTCATGGGCTGGAGGTTAGGGAACCAGCCCTGTGACCGCATGGTTGCCAGTTTAATCCCCTCAGCCAGCAGCACATGACTGAGGTGTCCTTGAGCAAGACACCTAACCCCCCACTCCTGTGGATAGGGCTGCCCACCATTCCGGGCAAGTGTCCTCACTGCCCCCTACTGTGTATGTGGTGTTTCACGGCACTGCGGAGATGAATTTTTCCCCATTGTGGGACTTATAAGTCACTGAATCACTTCAAGTGTCTAAATCATGAGATGTTTTAGAGGATTATCTTTCAGCTGTTTCAGTCATAAGATTTAAAATGGCATGTTTATATCAGGAAGAGCATCTTGCTCTTCAAATTCTTCTGAAAGTCAATAAAGCTAATGTTGCTTACAGTGAATGTACGCATACAAGCTGACATGAATCCTCACCAACATAAGCCTGTAAGGTTGAAAGCTCAGGAGCACATCTAAGAAGACTTGTAAGAAGATATTTTTTATATATTTATCTGTTAAGATGTTCGTGAATCCGGACCCTGGTCTGCTTTCGTTTTGGTGGGGGGCGGTGGGGGCCGGGGGTGGGGCGAGGTTCTAGAATAACACTGATCCTAGTACAGTTCTGGTGTAAAACACAAGCATACTGAAGGGTTGCCATGGTCTGTGCGAAGGTATAAGACATGCACACTTACATACACTAACAAAAACATGTACTTGTGACCCATCACCATCACCACACTGGTGGTCTATGTCAATGTGGAACAATATGGTATTGAGGCATTCAAACCACAAACCATGCTGTTACACGCTGCAAAAAAAGAGATCTCAGCAAGTGAAAGCATCTCGGATGAAGGCGATGTATCTAATATTATTAAAACAGAAATGATATGAGGTTATCATTGGGGAACCTTCTAGAACTTTCTAGCTTTTCAAATAAGGCCTGCAGACTTCTGTAAAAATGTAATAAGACTCTTGTTACATTGTTAAGGTTTGTTTGGATGTTTTCTTGAAACACCTGATAGAAAATGTCCTGCGGTATCTAGGCAGCTGAGCTCCTCTCCCAATTGTTAGGACCTTCCAGAGCTGCACTGAAGGCCTCACACGTCAGGTTAACTACCAGCATGATTAAGACGTGTCAGGGAAATCAACCAATCATGTTCTGATTTACGATGGGACCATTTTTAGAGAGTTTCTGTTCTTTTACAAGCTTCAGATTTCCAAATGGAACCTAGTAGAGCCAAACATTGTCAACTGCCATTGGCTTAGCGCTAACATACCACTAGAGCCGCATAGAGGTGCTAGCAGAAATTCGCCTGTTTTCACATTTATGGCTCAAACTGAAGGCCTAGCTCTGACAGACATAGTTCAGCTGAATATTTTCCACTAAATTCTAGATATTTTTGCTTATTTTATGTAATTTTATGAAATGAAAATCACTTTACATGGTGGTATACAGAAGCCTGGTCAGGTCCACGTTCTTTTGATTGTCTGAGTATAAATAATTGAACATCATTGTCTACCAAAAAAAAAACACTTTAAATGCACAATTACTGTTTATTTACAGAATTTAAAATATTGGGGGGGAAATATAAAACATAAAATAGGGCGTGTGCAAAAGTTTTGGCACCTTTTATATTTCAGATTAATTTTTTTCCCCCAGCATATTAAACTTTTCCATATTATCGAATAAAAAACAAAAACTATATATCAGCTGAATAGCCCTTTAATAGTCATTATAGTTTAAAATTTAAATTGATGTTATCAGTTGAAGTTGGTTGACTGCCCAAATAGTGTGTAGAATCATTTCTGTGCAGTGAGATCAATTCACAAAACACAATGAAATCAAATGAAGTAAAAATGTAAAAATGACTTGATTTTCTTACAAAATTGTTAAAATAGTCTCTCAAAGTAACGTATGACATACATAGTCTACATCTGAGATGCTCTTATTTGCCATTTTATCATTTTTTTTTGCAGAGCATTTAGGTCATACAGTCAAACCTTGTGTCTGCACTGTATGTCTGCTCAGACATGGACCCAAACTATTGAAGAGTGCTGGCTCTTCGTGAACTCTACACTTATGAGACTCTCATAAGAACACATTCTCTCTTCATTCTCTACTGTTCATTGCTTTCGGGCAGATCTTGTGTGCTGATCTGCAGTGTTGGTATCTGCGCTCCTACATGTTCTGTGTAATGACCGTATTTTATGGTGCTAGACGTACACTGCCGGTCAAAAGTTTGGACAAATCTGACTCAAATCGACACTTTTCACAAAATATAAAGACTTTTTAATCTAAGGTCTTGTGCTGGAGGGCGAATTCAACCAAATTTTCAAAATTCTCTGCATAATTAGATGGTTTAGCTGTAAACAGAGTCGTTCAGAGGGGTTTCGTGTGAAACTCTCTGTTCTAGAGAAACGTACAGAGTCAGAGCTATTCACAATGGTGGTGATAGGAACCAGACGTCCCCCTCTTAAAGCTCTTATGGTTCTGAATTCACTGCCTGATGCAGAGTGTTCAATCCATTCATGGTGGAAGGGTACACGTAAGGCGTTGAGGCAAAATAGTCCTCAAAGAAAACGTATCGTTTTTTCAGACTGAATTATGTAGGAATTTTGAAAAAATGGTGAAATTGCTCCTCAAGTGCTAGAAAATTGTTTCCAAGAAGTGAAGCCGAGGTTTGAAAATAAGGAAAAAGGTCTTCTCTGAGTAGGTGTGCCCAAACTATTGACTAGCACTGTTGTTCAAAGATCTCGCAAAACTAGAATATGCAATAATAACAAGAATATTAATAATAATAATGTCTGAGGGTTTTTTTTTTTTCCTGAAATGCATAAAAATCCTCAAATCAGCAACATGTATATACTGTGTCTGTCACGCCTCGATTGGTTCCTGTGGTTATGCAAACGAACCAAAGCATGTTCAACCTGCTGCTGTTATTGTTTAGCGGAATTATTTCTGAGCACATTTGGTTCCTTCATTCCCGAAACTGTTTTCCTCTCATAGTTCAAGGTCTCTGAGTAACAGTGGCGCTCGCTCAGTGGCAGCTCAGCTCTGCTCTAATCGCTGCGGCTTTGTGTCTTTCAGATAACAGTAACAACATCTTGAGTGGAGAACAAACAGTTCTCACACACCCATCTACACCTGCAGCCTGCGCTACATGTTCCAACCCAAGTCTTAAAGGACTACTCCACCCAAAAAAAAGTAGAACGAATTAAGTTGGCTGGCTGTGTAATTAACTGCATTAATTGACCTATAAAGATTGTGGCATTATTAGTGCCCAGGTCTTTTAGCAAATTTGAAAACATTTACGTGAGAGATTTGATAAGCAACAAAAACATTCATCAGTTTATTAGAAGCCTGTCTCTTGTAGGTCCACCGCCGCTGGTGTACAGTTAGAGACTATGGATCATCTGACGATGCAGTTTGTGTACAAGGTAGGTGTTTCTAATAAAGTGGCCAGTTAGTGGAAGCACAAGGTAGGTGTTTCTCTTTTAAGCTTTTCTATGCCCGGAAAATGTATGTCTACTATTATATGACCAAAAGCAATGTCTCATGCAATAGTTTGGGCAGCCCTGGTCAAATTCCATGTTGTTGGTGATTTTCTGAGTGTAAGTCAGTCACACATCCTCTACAGAGACACACCACTACACACGGTAACATACAATTACTGTTTATTTACTGAATTTAACACATTGGAACAAAGTACAACATGAATGTGACCACTTTTGTGCTGTGTTTGTTGTCCAGGATGTTAAATTTAAATTCAGGAAATACATAGAAATTGCACAGTAAAACTCACAAAAGTGTGCCATATTTTTGTATGTTATTAATTATTAATCATAAATATTAGTCATAAATGTAACCTATAGATCAGAAATTGCCCCGCCCCCACATTTTGTAGGTGAAACCTCGCTGCAAACCCTCGCTGATGTAAGAGGATTGAGAACGTGAGCAGGACATAAGTCTGCCTCTATATCTGGCCGAGGCCGTTAACCTCCAATCAGTGCTGTTTGTTATTCCGAACGCTCCCAGATCAGACCTGCTGGAAGCGATTTATCAGAGAAATCGATACCCGTATAAAGCATGTGTGGGGAGCCTGTGTCCTGGGGCTTATTACGGGCAGCGAACGAGAGGCTTAAGAATGATGTAGTGCATTAGACTGGACACATAACAGCTGCTGGACGTTCACAGGCATTCGCAGTGACCCAGCAGAGATGCTCATTATACCATAATCACCCACAGGCACTGAGCATCAGAGAGATATTGGCGACGGCAGAAACACCTGGTTTAGTTTTGGTTCATGTATAAATGTTCATGTATAGAGTGCTGCGCTGAGTCTACCTCATTCAGGCAGGATTACAACACAGCATCAGCATCTTAGCCGTAATTGTTTGGGTGAAATATGCAGTCGCATGCAGCAGTTTCCTCGGCCATGTTGCGCGTTTCATTGATTTTCTAAGTGAAAATAAAGCTGCACATCCTTTAAACCAACCTTAACCCTCTACTACATTTCAGAGTTTTCTTGCATAAAATGGTCCTTGATTTATTTTTTCAGATTCACACTGCAAAAAATAATATCTTAGCAAGTAAAAACATCTTGAATGCAGTCAGTAAATCTAATATCCCTCATTATGAGGCTGCTGTAAGAATATTATAAGGTTATTCCACCTGTTTCTGTACATTTTTACTAGTTTTAAGTGATTTTATCTGGTGAAAGTGTCTGATTCCATTGGCAGATTAGTTCACTTGTTTGGAGAAATAATGAAGATAATTTTGCTCATTTCTAGAAATAATAATGAAAACATTAGATTAGAATATATGACACAACTGCTTAAAAACAAGTAAAAATGTACAAAAACATGTGGAATAATGTCCCAATATTCTTAAGTGTCTCATACTAAGAAATATTAGATTTATTGACTACATTTAAAATATTCACTCACTAAGACATTTTTTTGCAGTGCAATTACTAAATTAAAAAAACAACACTGGCTTGTGTGACACAGGGGAGCGATGATGAGGCAGATGCATATGCTGAGAGAAGCGAGATTTATTAGGGGCAAATCCATAATCAGGTCTAAACAGTCCAGGGTCTGGAAGAGCCAACATGGAGAGATCGAGGGACAGACATTACAAAAAGGAACACAAGCTAAACACAGCAATGGAGGCCAGAAGATACAACATCAAACAATACATAGAACAGCAAACTAACGGGAAAACGCAGGGCTTAAATACAAGATCAACGAGGGTTAACATGACACAGGTGAAAGCAATCAAGGGCGGAGTCTAGAAACAAGGGGGCAGAACAGGGAAGAATGAAAACAAGGAAAAACATGAACAAGACCAGAGGTAAACAAAGTCACATGGAGGACTGGGAGGGGCCAATTGTGACAGTTTATCTGTAGATAAACAGGCCACAGGTCACATTGTGTGTGGTATTTTTCCCAATATGTTGAATTCAGCACATTAACAGTAATTGCATATTGAAATGTGCAGGTGTGTGTCTTCTGTAGACGATCTGTAGCTTATTTACATTTAGAAAATCACCAAAAAACATGGAATTTGACCAGGGGTGCCAAAACTTTTACATGCATTTCATTAATGCAGAAGTGAATGAAAGGGCGTAGTTTTATTTTATTTTTTTCAGAATTAAAGGGACCGATGTGACAAATATAGTCGATGGCATAAGTTTTGGTGCCCTTGGTCAAGATAAGTTAAGAAGTGTAATAAAATTTGTTGGGGTTAATTAGCTAATCTCACCCTGAGGTGCTGGATCCCTGGTGGACCTGGAGAGATTCTGGTCTCAGATTGCTTGCTGTGTGTTCTCCAGTCTCATCAAGTATCTTAACAGAAAACTCAATGATGTTATGTTGGGAAACAGAGGGTTGACAAAGTGTTGAATGTTCTGACAGAACAAATATTTTTAATAAGAGGTTTTGTTTGTTTAGACTAACTTCACTGCTAGAAAACAAATGTCATGGACTGACATAGCTGGTGACCTTAAAAACCAGCATCACTGTCAAAACAAAAGCTCCCAAATCTCCATAAAAGGTAAATTTACAGGACACAGAAAATAAAACAATAATTTTTTAAACATTTAATAGAGGTTAATGGTTCCAAGTCTTTTAGGGCTGTTTCTATTGGTCCATTCATCTTGACGTTTTGACATGATGTAAAATGACAGCTGATGACTTGTATGACCATGCTGGGTGACCAGCTAAACCAGCACCAGACTTAGACTTAGATTTGTTGCTGTACCCAGTGTTTTTCAGCAGGGTTTATTTCAATGAAGTGGTCTAATTTTCCTTATATTCAGTGGGAGCCTGAGCTATCTTGCCCTCTGGGGTGTCAGATTAGCTGTTTCTCAGTGTTTTTATTAATATCTTTGTGATGATCCAGCTCAGAAATCCAGTTCAAACACTTCCTGAATCTGTAGAGCCACCCTTTCCATTCCATCTCATCACAAGATCCTATGAGACTCACATCCAGAGTTATGAGCCTATGAAGAGGGGTTGAGATACACGTCATCTGCCTCTCACCGTGTGGAGCTGCTGGATTCGTGTGTCCATCTACATTCTGTGTGGAACTGAGCAATGTACACTCCCTGGAATCACTAAGGACTGACCCGATTCTTTTTGGTGCTACAACCATTTCCAAAAAAGTTCTACATAGATCAATCAATGTTGCTGTAAAACTGCAACATACATAGTGAAGAATATTCACTACGCTGTAGCAGCACATTCACCAAAATGTAGCCCCAAAAAGGTTCTTTTAGACCCTCAAAAAAGATGTTTATTCAAGGTTTCTTTAGTAAAATCCAGGGTTTTATTTAGAACCATGAACACTCAAGAACTCTGCATAGTTAAAGGGTTCTATATAGCAGGAAAAAAGGTTCTTTTAGACTCAAAAAAGATGGTTGTTCAAAGGTTCTTTAGTAAAAAAAAAAAACAGGGATTTATAAAGAACCATGAACACTCAAAGAACTCTGCATAATTAAAGGGTTCTATGCATCATGAAATGGTTCTTCAGATTGATAGAAAATGTGCTATAGATGGTTCTATATTGCACCTGTCTTGAAAAAGGGTTGTATATAGCACCAATAAGGGTTCTTTTAGACTCTCAAAAATATGTTTATTCAAGGGTTCTTTAGTAAAAAACAAGGTTTTATTGAGAACCATGAACACTCAAAAACTCTGCATAGTTAAAGGGTTCTATGCATCTTGAAATGGTTCTTCAAATTGATAGAGAATGTCTGGAAACGGGTTCTATATAGCACCAAAAGAACCTAGCCAAAGAACCCTTTTTGCTAAGAGTGTATTCTTACAAGCTTGCCATCATAACAGCTGAGGCTTTTTTGGTGCTGTATACTGTAGAAGTATTTTCAAGCAGGTTTTATATAGATGTCATATTATTATATTACTATATTAAATGTTCTGTGTTGAAGCTCATTGAAAATGGTGCTGTATAGCACCAAAAGGGTTCTGTTATTGCTATGATGTCAAGCGTGTATCCAAAGAGGAACCCTTTTTGGTGCTATACAGAACTGTAGGTCAAGTCGAAGTCAACACTAGTGATGTATACTAAGCTGCAATGTCAGTTCTACAAACTCAGGTCCAAATGAAGCCACATAAAGCCTTCGGCGTAGGTGAGACCGAGCACATTTATATGTACTCAATAATCCAATCATAGTCAGATTTCTGCAGTGATCTGATTATTCGAATGGTCGTGTGAACAGCACAGTCTGATTTCTTAGATCAGAGTAAGGTCTAGTAATCTGATTAAGACTCTACTAAAAAGGCAGGATTTTATCTCAGTAGTCAGATTTCTCAGGGCTGTGAACTCTTACTCTGATTTCTTAAATTTTTCTCTGTCTGAGCATGAGCGAAAACAGACAGCGTTACCGGAAATAAGCGAGCAGTGTTGCCGCGAGATGCAGCAAAACACTTTTGGAGCGACACTGAAACCAAATACATTCTTGATGAAATGAAGGATTTAAATATTCTTGTTCATATTTTCAGGTAAATTGACAATGTTTTAAAAAAAAAAGGCGCAACATGAACTTTGAGGTTTACTTTGTTTACATCATGTCGTCTTTATTGGCTGGTTCTAAAGCAGAAATCTGATTAATGTCTGACTCATGTAGATCCAGAGTTTCTAGATGATGTGATAACTCAAGAGCATATAAATGTGCTGAAGGTCAGTAATCAGATTTCTCAGTGCTGTGAGCTCTTACTCTGATTTCTTTCAGATTTCTCTGTCTGAGCATGTGTGAAAACAGATGGCGGTACTGGAAATAAGCGAGCAGCGTCGCCGCGTGACGCAGCAAAACACTTTTGACGCTGAAACCAAATAGATGCTTGACGAAATGAACGATTTAAATATTATTCATCCTCTACACCAAAGGTGCACAACTCTGGTCCTGCAGGCTGGTGTCCAGCACAGTTTGATGATTTACTTGCTCCCTCCAGGACCGGAGTTGATTCAGATGATATCTGTGTATATTTTCAGGTATAGCGATGCGATGTTTAAGAAAAAGTTGCAGCATAAAGTTTGAGGTTTACGTTACATTTACGTCACATCTTCTTCTGTGAATTTACTGGCTGGTTGTAAAGCAGAAATTCTGTCTGACTCATGAAGACCTGGGGTTTCACCATTATCTGATTACTCAAGAGCATATAAACATGTTGATCAGATTACTGATGAAATCTGACTTTCTGCAGTTATCAGATAATTAAGTACATGTAAACACACTCACTGACCTACATATACATCTATTAAACACTTATTTCAATAGTATGACCTGTCATAAAGGTTGTCTTCACCAACTCTGACGTCAAGTCGACACAACATCTACATATGCTAAGCTACAGTGTCAGTTATTGTACAAACCCAATTCCAAAAATGTTGGAACAGCAGATAAAATGTACATAAAAACAGAAAGCAGTGATTTCCGATTGTCTAAAAGGTGTTTCATAAAAAAGAGATGTTAGTATTTTACCAAGTTAACTTTATTGCTTTTTGTAAATATACACTAATTGTGCAGAAGCGAATTATGCTTGTTATCCACAAACAATGCAGAAATTTAGGAAAAAAATTCATTCCCATTTCAATTGCAGCATTACTACTTAACATTTCCAGCACTCTCCAGTGTAAACTTAGCTTACATAACTGGAGATAATCTGCCAGCACTCATTCTCAGACTCCTCCATGACCTGATTTGAGGCTTTAAGACGCATTCATTTGGAAAAAAAATCACTGTTTATTCAGTAAAATGTAACATCAAAACACATATAAGTATTACAATAAATAACCAAGTCAGATACTTCATTGGCAGAAGTCTTAATCGTTTGTGTTTGCATCAGAAAACAAAACTCTGCCCTGTTCAGCTGTTCAGCGGCGATTGTAACGATGTCTTTAATACAGAAAACAAGAACAGGGAGTCATTAAAGAGGACTTCCACTGATTTTCTGCATAATATCAGTGTGTGAGGTGTAAACAGTGATTCAGAGCGGTTTAGTGTGAAATGGTTCAGATGTCTTTACAGTGGTGGAGATGGGAACCAGGCGTCACCATGACTACAACACAGATATAGACATTTATTTACTATCCAGAACCACCAGAGAACCTACACGAGTCTTCTGAGTGGATATGGAATGTTGATGATGGGAAATAGTGGAAAATCTGGAATAATCAGTTTTCTTTGGGGACTATTTTGCCTCTTAACACCCTGCATATTATGTATCCCTCCACCATGAATGGAGCTTAAGGCCAAAGTCTTCTCAAAACTATCGTAAAACAGCGTCTCAGTCATCAGGCAGTGAATTCATAACCATTTCATGTAGGAACTTTCTGTAAGGAGCTTTTAAAGGGGGCATCTGGTTCCTATCACCACCACTGTGAACTACTCTGTACGACTCTGTTTTCATCTTAACCAAATATTCATGGAATTCCTTTTTAATATTCCTCCCATTGACACAATAGTATTTCACATTTAGAATTAAAAGCAAATAGTGATAAGACCTGTTAGTGTTCACAGCCCAAAAAGCGTAACTAAGAGCTAAAAGAGCGCAGCACAGTGCACATAATCACAAAATTACACTCATTTAAAAACAAACTCCTTCAGTCTGAGTCCCCTGATGGCAGCAGGTTTTGTTAATCACTGTCCAGCCTGCGTTACGTAATTCTGTCCGAGTTCGGATGATCCTGAGGCCTGGATGTCGGCTCAAGCGGACAGTAAAATCCATATTGTGACGGAGGGCCTCCAGTAAGCCCAGAGAGAGATGATGAAGCACTGAGGAGAGCGAGAGTGAGAGAGAAAGGATGGATTTGACTGAGTGGAATAAGATGCTTATGCTCCTCTGGGCAGCTGTACAGTAATCCTCTGGCCTACACGTGCGCGCTCTTGGCGTGGTTGGTGGAGGAGGGGCTGGTGGGGTTGCTCTGGCCGTGTTTGGAGTAGTAGAAGCGGCCACTGTCCGCATACGGCGCCGGAGACTCCAGGGAACAGCAGACGATCATGCAGCCGCCTAGCAGAGAGAACGCAGCCCCCACCCAGCCGGCGTACAGGGAGAAACCGAACGACATCAAGGCCTGCTCCTGGTGGGCTCCGATGGGGAACCACACGGTGGATATGATCCCACACAGAGCTGAGGAGACACATAGACACAGAAAGAGTCACTGAACGTTTCTTTTTAAAGTAATATATGCGGGAAAAAGTACATATTCTCACTGTAACTTGCATTTTTGTCTTTTATTTTTTAACAATTTGAAAAAGCCAGTTGCTCTTCATGTCGGGTCAAAGTTCTGTGACGATTGGACAGATAAAGTCCAAAATTACTTGGAGATCTTTTTTTCTCCATTAACTTCCATTAAAAGTCAAGAGCGTTTTTCCTTCTGTAAAGTCACCTTTTCGGAGATACGAGGTTTGTTCTGACAACAGCGATATAGTCATATTCCTTACCTACGGAAGCCCTACAGAGACATGGATCACATGACAAGTTATTTGTTTTCTTGAGATCTTGAGTTATTTATATCATCATAACATAAGGAATGTGTTTTCTCAAGATCTTGAGATATTTGTCATTATTTGGACATAAGGCTTCACTTTATTTGGATAGTCCACTATAGTCCACTACAGATTATCTACAAATTGTTACCAAACTATATGTTGAAACTCTCTGTAGTGAGGTTAGGGTTAGGATTTGGACCAGGGTTGGGTTTAGGTCTTGGGTTGAGGTTAAGGTTAAGGTTAGGATATGGATCAGGGTTGGGGCTAAGACCAGGGTTAGGTTTAGGTTTTGGGTTGAGGTTAAGGTTAAGGTTAGGATTTGGACCAGGGTTAGGGCTAAGACCAGGGTTGGGTTTAGGTTTTGGGCTAAGGTTAAGGTTAGGATTTGGACCAGGGTTGGGTTTAGGTTTTGGGTTGAGGTTAAGGTTAAGGTTAGGATTTGGACCAGGGTCAGGGCTAAGACCAGGGTTCGGTTTAGGTTTTGGACTGAGGTTAAGGTTAAGCTTAGGATTTGGACCAGGGTCAGGGCTAAGACCAGGGTTGGGTTTAGGTTTTGGGCTAAGGTTAAGGTTAGGATTTGGACCAGGGTTGGGGCTAAGACCAGGGTTGGGTTTAGGTTTTGGGTTGAGGTTAAGGTTAAGGTTAGGATTTGGACCAGGTTTGGGGCTAAGACCAGGGTTGGGTTTAGGTTTTGGGTTGAGGTTGAGGTTAAGGTTAGGGTTAAGATTAGAGCCGTGTTTAGAGTGAAAGATCATCATGATCCGTTTAGTAGGTATTTATTTGTGTAACGATGGGGAGCGATGTTGCAGACGCTTACGCTGAGTTTTATTTTGGGTAAATCCAAGGTCAGAGTCAAAACGGTCCAGGTTCACACAGCTGATATGGAGAGCAGGAGGGACAGACATGACGAAATGAACACAAAACCTCAAACAAGAACCAAACACCGTGAGAATACAATACAATACATCCAGCACATCAAACACGATCAAACAAAGACCAGCACTAGACTAAGGAAAACACAGGGCTTAAATACAAGAGGGCTAACAACATAAGACACAGGTGGAAAACAGGAGGAGACAATCAAGGCGGAGACCAGAAACAAGGGCCAAACAAAGAAGCACATGGATGATGAAAAGTAAACAGAAAAGCGCATGGAGGAGTGGGAGGAGCCAATCGTGATGATTTGAATGTAACTTGAAGGTAAATTAAGTATCTACAAAGCATCTGAAGTGGACTGTCCAAATAAAGTGTTACTGGACATAACAAATAATATCTTGATAAAACGGTTGTTGTGATAATGATATAAATAACTTGAGATCTAAAAAAAAATCCACACTATATAAAACCTTTTTGAAAAGGGTTCTATGTGGCTCTGCTGTTGTTACCATGTCAAGCTTGTATACAACAGCAGAACCCTTTTCAGTGCTATATAGAACCACATAAAACATTTTCCATCAATCCACTGCTCAATGCAAAGAATCATTGGAGCATACAAACTGTTCGTAGAGTGTTGTGTATATAGAACCATTGTCTTTACAAAGAACCTCTAAAGAACCGTCTGTTTGAGAGTGTAGTTCTGAAATGATTCACACTGAGTAACTCAAAAGTCCCAGGAGGTCTAGCGGTGAGGGGTCCCGGCTCTGTCCAGGTCAGCATTTCCCTTCCTGAGTGTCAGATTTGGGAAAAGCTGAAAATGCTGATGTTTCGATGTGGAAGTGCTCCTGTCGCTGCTGTCAGTGCTGAGCATATGTGCACAGTACATGTACTGTAAGCATAAAGAAGAGAAACAATAACACTACCCTGATTGTATTGGCTCGGAATGTGCTAAACCCCCACGACCCCCCACCCTCGCCCCAAAGGAAGCGTGGGTGAGGTAGGAACGTTTCAAGGCTAATTAAGACTAAACAGTGAGACGAATCCAGAGGGAGGAAGAGGACGGAGCTCAATGTGTCACAGCGAAATCACTGTCTGTTTTCTAGGAACTGCGATGCGATGAAAAGCGAATGTGCAGAAAATGTGCAAAAAAAAAAAAAAAGATAAAATTAGATTAAAATGTATTTTCATGGCTTGAAAAGGCCTCATTGTGTCATGGCTACAAACAAAAGAGCAAAAAACTACAGTCAAAAGGATTAAAAGTAGCCAGAACGGGGTTTTCCAGTCTGTCGTCTGCAGCCTTTTAGACTATTTAAACCCATGTTCTACTGTTTGGACTCTTTGGAAAATTAAGGCTTGTGATTTTTTTAAAACTTTATCCAGCAGAACAACTTATATTTTGTAATTTTTGAACATAAGGGTAAATTCTGTTGGAGGATATATATTCATACATACATACATACATACATATATATATATATATATATATATATATATATATATATATATATATATATATATATATATATATATATATTTAGAATTTAGTAGATGTTTAGTTGAATGTAACTTGAATGTTGCATGATTTTCAATACGTCTGTCACCCTTTATATTTTGTGTAAATTTCCTGATGAATGAATCAAAACAAACGGCCCAAAATGACTAGGAAAGACGTCTGGTTAAACTGACTTACTGTATAGCTGCACTTTGTAGTTCTGCAGTTACAGACTGTATTCCATCTGTTTCTCTGATACTTTGTTACCCCCTTCTACCCTGTTCTTCAGTGGTCAGGACCTCCATGGACCCTCACAGAGCAGGTACTATTTGGGTGGTAGATCATTCTTAGCACTGCAGTAACCCTGATGTGGTGGTGGTGGTGTGTGTGTGTGTGTGTGTGTGTGTGTGTGTGTGTGTGTGTGTGTGTTTTTTAAATCCTGTCCATTAAGCCCCTTCATCAGCTGTCAGATCACCCCTCTGTCATCCATGCCTCTTTGGATGTTTTTGATGATGAATCAAATAGAGAAGTGTTCCTGCCTACCCACTATCAGAGTCAGGGCTCCTCCCAGCAGGGCCTGCTTGTTTTTGGCGCTCTGTCCTTCACCCCCGAGGTTCACACACGGCATGGAGACCAGCAGCAGCGCGGCAGCAGGTAAACCCAGCATGGAGGCCGTTATCATCAGAGCCCGCGACGTCTGGATATACGCTACAAAAACAGAGTTACTAAGGTTATTTACGCCTCATAGTCCTGCATGCGTCAGTGCTTTCCTGAATTATTAATTATTACCCATTCATACTCTGAAATAAGGCTAGACAATATGGAAAAGAATATTGTATAACATGACAATATTTATAGTTTTCTTCATGATGCATGATATACATCACTATATTTTGTTTTTCTGAAGTTTGTAAACAGTTGAAAAGGGGAAAATACAACAGGGCCACATCTAAAAAAGGCTGAAAAACTATATATATATATTTTTTTTCCAAATAAAAAGTGTTCATATAAAAGAAAACTGAAATTTCCTCATTTCATCTAAATAATAGAATTTGCATCAGTATGTAAACATCGCTAAAACCATTTCAAACTGTATCGTCCACTCTCAGTCCGTGTCGTCCACGTACGTGAACTAAACTGCACAAACTGCACAAACTGCCCATTTTAAGTGTTGTGATGTCACAAAGTCCAAACACATTCACACTGAAGTCCTGAGGAATATTTCTTCCCACAGTGCTTTGCTGAAAAAGCACTATACAAGGCAACCAGTCAGGATGCAGCTTATTTACATGTATCAGTCTTAAAGGCACAGTAACAAAAACAGTCTGTTGAAGTGTCAGTGATGAAGAGAGGCAGAAAATCTGGACACGTCAAAAAATAATTATGACTGTTTTTGGTACATAAAACCAAAATTCTTATTCCACAACTACTTCAAAATATTAAAAGAACTAAATAGGTGAAGCTTTTTCTTATAAGAATGTCCATCCATCCATCCATCATTCCAACATGTTCAACACCATCATACACAGCAGAGTTATGTTGTCAGTCTAAGCAATCTATCAAATGTTTCTCAATATGAGACTGTTAGAAAAATATTATGAGAATATTCAACTTCTACATGTTTAACACATTGAGTGATTTTTATTATTTTATTGAGTTTTATTGTCTTAGTAGATAATGTTGCTTGTTTCCAGACATAAAGCTTGAACCAAGTGCCAATATGACCAATTTAACTGATAAAATGACTTAAAACACTCTCGAAATAATAAATATTAGATATATTGATGAGATTTAAGATGATTTGACTTTCCAAGATCCCATTTTGTGTCCCATTTTCAGCTCAGTGGAACAACGGAAAGGTTTATTGCTGAGATTTCACCGCTACAGAGTGGCTAACACAATATACCGCACTATTTCCCTGAGAGGGAGGAATTAACTGACCACAGTTATTGTTTATACCACCTGTTATGATGTGCTGTGAGACTGTAGAGCACTGGACATTCTGGACATTGTGGGGTGGGGGGTGAGGGCAGCTTGAAATCATTTATGTTCCAGATACACTGCTATAGAGGATAACCACCATCGGTCGTAGCTAAAGTGTTATGACTGGCTTTTAAACAGTAAAACTTTCATGCAACGTTGGTTGTTTGAAACCTACATGAAATTATGTTGCACTTAAGTTGCATAACATGAAGCACATCACACAGTGATGGATTTGTTGATGTTTCTAGCAGAGCTCACGCTGAACTTGGCTTTTACCGTCATGTACAGACTGAACACTTTCCTGCTGGTCTGGAAGCTAATTATCACAATCAGTAATTAAAGCTACCGAGAGCAGAACTTACAGCCTGGAATAATCTGATTCTGAGGATTATAACAGAACAGATTTGGTGAAAATGGGTTCACTAATAAGGAAGATGTGGCTGATTTAATCCCGAGACTCTTCGTCTCTCGATACGAGTGAATCTGTTCACAAGTGGATCTTGACCTCTCCAACATGGCGGACGTGCAGACGTATCACCTCAGATAGAGAACAACAGACACAGTATCTGAGTATGTATATCTACGACTCCAACACAGTACCTGGTGCAGGTGTGCTGGCAAAAATGTAACCCTAACTCCATCCCTAGAACAAAACCTTGTATCTCCAAAATGCTAACTTTACAGGAGAGGGAAAAAACCTACTTCACTTTTAATGAAAGTCGGCGGAACCGGAATTTTTGACAAGTCATTTTTGGCCGTTTACTTCGGTCCATTTTTCATGAAATTTACACACAGTATAAAGGCCAACATGCCTTTACAAATTACGCCAAAAACTGATAATCGACAAAACTGGAGATAGGATGAGCCCCTTCGAGGACAGCGGAGAGAGAGAGCTGCGAGTGAGCGAGGGACGGCACGCAAATCCCGGCTGCTTGAGAAGTGAAGTCAGTTCAGGCCGGGTTAACATCCTGAGTTGGGTGGTGGGGGTGTATGGGATGCGCCTGTCCCCCACTCAGCCACGGCTCTCTCCCTGCCGGCCTCGCTGGGGTTCGTCCTCACTCGGAGTTTGGACCCCTGCCGTCTCTCGTGGCTGTCATCGGGGTCCAGAGGATAATAGTCCTTTATGACCATAATAATAATTATATAATAAGAGCCCTTTATGACAATAATAATTATATAATAAGAGTCTGTTATGGCCATAATAATAATTATATAATAAGAGCCCTTTATGACCATAAAAATAATTATATAATAATAACCCTTTATGACCATAATAATAATTATATAATAATAGCCCTTTATGACCATAATAATAATAATAATAATAATAATAATACTTATTATTATTATTATTATTATTACATAATACTAGCCCTTTATGGCCATAACAATTATTAAAAGGAATGGTTCTATTTAGAACTGCGAGTTTCATGCTTAAACGGTTCTCTGTATGGTAAAGTGGTTCTTCAGACTGATGGAGAATGTGTTGTATTTGGTTCTATATCACACCAAAAAGGGTTCTTCTGTTGTTGCAACCTTGACAACAATGGCAGAACCCTTTTTGTTGCTATATAGAACCATATACAACACATTTTCCATCAATCCAAAGAACAATTTCACCTTACAAAGAACCATTCAAGCATGCAAATGGATCTTGGAGTGTTCATGGTTCTAAAGAGAACCACTGCATTTACTAAAGAACCCTTAAAAAACCATCTTTGTTAAGACTGTAGCACCAAAAAGGTTCTTTTTTTTATAACCTTGACATTGTAACAATAGCAGAACCATTTTAATGCTATATAGAACTTTTTTTCACAAAGGTTCTATATAGAACCATATACAACACATTCTCCATCAATCAACTTTTGAAGAACTGTCTTTTTTAAGAGTGTTGCACCAAAAAAGACCCTTTTACAACCTTGACATCGTAACAACGCCAGGACCCTTATTGGTGCTTTATAGAACCATATACAACACATTCTCTCTCAGTTTGAGGAACAGTTTTACTATGTGAAGAACCATTCAAGCATGCAAATGGTCCTTTGAGTGTTATTGGTTCTAAACAGGACTCTTGTATTTACTGAAGAGCCCTTGAGATCCTTTGTTAAGAGTGTATGTATCTCCACGCAGGGCGAGTGAGAGGACACGTTCTGTGTGTTCTGAGTGCGGGTTCCTCACCGGGCAGCTCGAGGATCTGGTTGAGGGAGATGCAGTGGTACAGCGCCGTGGAGATCACGCACTCCGCCCACAGCCCTTTGCTCCCCAGCTCGTCCATCTTCTTACAGGTGTTCATGCCATACTTACAGGTCACCACCCATTCGTTAGTTGCCGTGGCAATGATGAGGCCCACCCAGCCAAGCAGACTGACCAGAAAGCCGGTCAACTGCAGGCACGTATTCGCCATGACTCCTAATGACCAACACTGACGATAAACGAAGATAAAATAATAAAGAACAGCTTCTGAAGCTTCAGGTCACTTCAGTCGTGATTCGCTGACTCTGGGCAGGTGAGCCGAGTCTACTGGGACAGCGTTCCGGAGGCGATGAGGGTATTCCGGGCAGGGAATGTCATGGTGAACTGCAGCTCAGACTCCGAACCAGCTCCTGATTTCACTCTGAACTATGGCAAAACTTCACTGTGGCTTTTATAGCTCAGCTCAGCAGCCCAAACTTTCAGCCAATCAGAGCGCAGGAACCTCTCAGGAATGAGACATTCTTTCCTTTACTCTCTCTGTCTTTGTCTCTCTCTCTTTCTCTCTCTCCCTCTCTCTCTTTCTCCTGTGTCGCCTCGCTCTGCCCCTCACACATTCTTTCTTTCTTTCTCTCTCATCCTCTGCCCCTCTCTCCTTCCTCATACTCTTTTCCTCTCTCTCTCTCGTTTTTCTTTTCCCCTGTCCATCTCTTTCTCTCTGTCTCTCTCTCTCACTCTCTCTCTGTCTCTCTCATCTCCATCTCTCTCTCTCTCTCACTCTCTCTCTCTCTCTCTCTCTCTCCCTCTCCTTCTCTCCCCCTCTCCTCTCTATACCGTGTCCCCTCGCTCGCCCCCTCACACATTCTTTCTCTCTCTCGTCCTCTGCCTCTCTCTCCTCCCCATACTCTTTTCCTCTCTCTTTTGATTTTTCTCTTCTGTCCATCTCTTTCTCTCTATTTTTCCTTTTCCTCTCTCTCTCTCTCTCCCCCCTCCCCCCTCTCTCTCTCTCGTTCCTTTCTATTTTTGTCAAAACTTGAAAACTTGAAAGTGCAATAAAAATAAAAGCAAAGGAAAACTTTCATCTTTAAATGTAAAAATGAGAAGTGAAAAAGTAAAAACAGTCGATTTAAAGCAAAACACACTTTCGGTATCATAAACATTCTGTGCAGTCCAGCTGATTCAGAGCGTCCACCCTGTGGTCAGATTATTGTGGTGTGCGCGCCCTCTGGTGGCTGCGCTGGGAAAAACACGTCTGTCGACTCCAGCGTTTCCTCTGAAATCAAGATGTTAATAGCGAGTCTGTTCTGCAGTAACAGCTTCTACTCTTCTGGGAAAGCTTTACACTAGATGTTGAACATTGCTGTGAGGATTTGATTGAGCATTAATGAGGTCAGGTACTGATGTTGGATGGTCAGTTCTGGACACTCCAACTCATCCCATAGGTATTGAATGGAGCTCCATCACTCCAAAGAACACAGTTCCACTGCTCCACAGCTCAATGCTGGGGGCTTTATAGCCCACACTGGGCACTGGACATGGTGAATGTAGGATCCTGTGCAGCTGCTCCAGAGTGTCCAATTCTATTGGTCAGTGCTTCTACATGTGGTGCACCACCTGTGTCAGCAATGAATACACCTTAAAGGGGAATTCCACAAAGTTTTCCAAACTTCTCCTGTGTGTGATATCATTCAGAGTGTGATGTAAACAGAGAGATTCAGAGTGGGTTTGGTGTGAAATGGTTTAGACGTCTTTACAGTGGTGGTGATAGGAACCAGGCGTCACCATGACTACAACACAGATATAGACATTTTATTTACCATCCAGAACCAACAGAGAACCTGGAACGAGTGTTCTGAGTTTATGTGGAATGTTGATGGAAAATAGTGGAAAATCTGGAATAATCCGTTTTCTTTGGGGACTATTTTGCCGCACAGCGCCCTGCATGTCTCCCTCCACCATGAATGGAGTTGAAGTTCTCTAAACTATCATGAAACAGCGTCTCAGTCCTCAGGCAGTGAATTCAGAACCATTTCATGTAGGAACTTTCTGTGAGGAGCTTTTAGAGGGGGACGTCTGGTTCCTATCACCACCACTGTGAGCAGCTCTGACTCAGTAAGATTATCTAGAACAGAGCGTTTCACACCAAACCACTCTGAATGACCGTCAGGGAGTTTTACTTACTACAAAATGTTCTGATGGCAAAACAAGAGGAGGTGGGGCTAAAAAAGAAACAAAAACTAAAAACAAAACAAAAAAAAAACACCATCACCATCTCCTTCCTGGCTGTGCAGCAAAAGTAAGCTGTGTTTCACTTTTATTTATCTTATTCATTTATTATGTGGGTTTATCTTGCTGAGCTAGCATTGAACCAAGCCAGTGCACCTTTATTAGGCTAGCTAGCTGGGTTAACTTCAGTTCACATCAGCTGGCAGTTAGAATGATGTCAGTTTATCAACATTGATATAACCTAACTAACTTGATTCGATGGGGAACCAACAAGTAAAGCCTGCATTTGAGAGCTTAGCTAGCTGGACCGTAGATATACATACCCAGATGTCGTGTCTGTTGTTCTCTATCTGAGGTGATACGTCTGCGCGTCCGCCTTGTTGGAGAGGTCAAGATCCACTTGTGAACAGATTCACTCGTATCCAGAGACGAAGAGTCTCAGGATTAAATCAGCCACAACTTCCTTATTACTGAACCCATTTTCACCAAATCTGTTCTGTTATAATCCTCAGACTCAGATTAATCCAGGCTGTAAGTTCTGCTCTCGGTAGCTTTAATTACTTGACACTGATCGTGATAATTAGCTTCCAGACCAGCAGGAAAGTGTTCAGTCTGTACATGACGGTAAAAACTGAGTTTAGTGTGAGAAACTGAATCAGACACCTCAGAAAATCCATCAATGAGTGAATCACTTCTAGAGAAGAAACCACCCAAAACACAGTAAGAAGGACTGAATGGCTTCCTATTCACCAGCTTCTTCAAGTCACAGTTGTCCTGAGTCCATCATCATCATCATCATCATGTGTGTTGTCGAGTCTATCATCATCATCATCATCATCATCATTGTGTATTGTCCTGAGTCCATCATCATCATCATGTGTGTTGTCCTGAGTCCATCATCATCATCGTCATCATCATCATCATGTGTGTTGTCCTGAGGTCCATCATCATCATGTGTGTTGTCCTGAGGTCCATCATCATCATCATCATGTGTGTTGTCCTGAGGTCCATCATCATCATCATCATCCTGTGTGTTGTCCTGAGGTCCATCATCATCATCATCATCATGTGTGTTGTCCTGAGGTCCATCATCATCATGTGTGTTGTCCTGAGGTCCATCATCATCATGTGTGTTGTCCTGAGGTCCATCATCATCATCATGTGTATTTTCCTGAGTCCATCATCATCATCATGTGTGTTGTCCTGAGTCCATCATCATCATCATCATCATCATCATCATCATCATCATCATGATGTGTGTGTTGTCCTGAGTCCATCATCATCGTCGTCATCATGTGTGTATTGTCCATCATCATCATCATCGTCGTCATCATGTGTGTTGTCCTGAGTCCATCATCATCATCATCATTTACATTTACATTTACAGCATTTAGCAGACGCTCTTATCCAGAGCAACATCATCATCATCATCGTGTGTGTGTTGTCCATCATCATCATCATCAGTCCATCATTTTTATTTTCTGTTGTTCTGTCGTTATACTAGTACTGCTATCACTAGCACTTCTAATGATAATAATAATAATAATAATAATAATAATAATAATAATAATAATAATAATATAACTTACTTTGCTTGTGATGCTGATTTTTATGTTTAAATACCTTCACATTATGTTCAAAAATAACCCAGAAAGACATATAATGACGATAATGATATTTTTTAGACGTAATTCATGTTTAGTTTGTATTTAAACAGATTCGGGCTGATCAGGGTTTGTAAATCTTTATGGTTTGAATAAAACTACAAAATGTAGTGTTTTACTGACACGATGACAAAGAATGGTGTTTTTATATGGCTGAAGTTCATTAGATTATTTACAAATTTGCTTTGGTTTTTTAACATGTTAGGAAGCAGGTCTTTCCCTGGGAGCTACTTGCACAACCCAAGAAGACTAAGACCCAGGAACTCATGATGCAAAAATCATGAAGTAAGTTAATTTACATGAAAAGGTATGGAGTCCTGTACTGGGATTTGGGCTCAGTAAGATATTTTAAGTATGTTTTTCTTTGGTACTTTTTAAAATCTGCATTGAGCTACACAACACTATGAAATTAACATCATATTATGGATATACTTCATGTTTTTCAGGTCCAGCAATCCACTAAGAAATCTGTATATATATTTTTTTCTTTCCAGAAAAACCAAACAGACGATGAGGAGAAACCCAATGTGCTCGGAGTGCTCGTTTTGGCCCATTTGAACCAGATCTTCTTTTGGCAACTAGATACCTTTTCCAATAATGTTATCCATAATATTATTTTGTTTAATAATTCATTCATTGATTTTGATGTTGATTTTGAGATATTATTTTCTTCTCACAAACAGGAAAAAGACATGTATATCAGATTACAAATTTGTTGACAGGTTTAAGTAAAACTCATATTAGCATCATTCAAGTACTTTGTATCCACTTTATTTTCCATGTTGCTGCTTATTTTTATAGCTTTGGTGACATTATTTGATCAATCCAGGTTTAGATACTCGTTTATTCCTATTACAAACCACGACTACTCAGATCCCAGAGTGCTGGCTTTTTAATAGTTCCCAGAGTTCATAAGGTTTCAGCTGGGGGAAGAGCTTTTATTTATAAAGCTCCAAACTCTAGAATGATCTTCCAGAAACTGTTCGGGACTCAGACACAGTCTCAATCTTTAAAGCTAGGCTGAAAACTCACCTGTTCAGTGTAGCTTTTGGTAGGTAATGTTCCCCCTTAGATAAAGGCAGCAGATCCGGGGGTCCATGGACACAGGGAATTATAGTAAACTGAGACACTAATACTGTCGTCCCGCTGCTCACACGCGGTCACTCAGGATTGTGGACGGTGGAGTGGAGGGATGCCGAACTGTTTCAGAGTGCTGCCGTGTCTGTGTGTCCTTCTGGTTCTCTCCTTTTAGTTAAGCTGTCATAGTCAGATCTGCTGGAGTCAATAGCCACACTCTGGGAATGTTCACATTCCCTGTTTTACATACAAACAAACAGAATAAAACTAATTCCCTCTCCTTGCTTTTTTCCGAGTATATGGACACCGAAGGACGACTGACTGCTTTGTGAAAACTGCTTTGTGAAAACATCAGTTGTAAAAAGCACCACAAATTAAATCTGATTTGATTTTGTTTGGTTTATCACAAACAGCCAACAGTGAAACAAGAAAGAGTTGCCAAATATGTTGCCAAATATATATCTAAATATGTAGAAAGTAAAGTATTTATACCTTATAAATGTATGAAGCCACAGCCACCTGGGTAAGATCAAGCTTAAAGTTAGCGGGGTAAGAAGGAATGTTGCATGATGAGACAGAACCCTGGTTTGAGATGATGAGAAAGTCATCTGTAATGTAAAATGTAGTTTAGTTAGAACCACAAACGAATGCTCAGTCATCAGCAACACACAAATAAGCCAGTTAAAAAATGTGTGTAGTTTAGACAGCTTGTGGTTGTCACTGTTAGTGTGGCTAGTTAAGCAAGTTAGTGGCGTGGACTTGTTGATTGCGTTATGGTGTCTCGGCTTATTAAAGAAGGCCGAGAGGAAGACGTCGTGTTCTGAGACACATAAGCTGGACGTCCGTCCCACCGCTGTCTTTTAAAGATCTGAGCATAAACTTCGTCTCGTCTGCAGACCAGTTTCTGCTCCGCCATGTCGAACGGTAGAAACTCTCACTATGACGCGACGCACAAGCAGAACGGGCTTAAACTTTCCGATAGGGAATGTAATCGGATACAGACGTTTACACGGATATTATTATTCTGTTTAATGGATTATTTACAGGATTACCCACCTCGTTCAATCGGATAGAGGCTGTATTCAGAAAGGCCTTGTTTAGTTTTAATCAGTAAAAGTTTGATACAAAATCTCCGTCTAGAGATCCTCCTTCACTGAAGTAGAGCTGCTCTGTTGTTTTTCCTCCTCTGCTTACTTCACTATAATTCACCTGTGACCATGAAGCAGATTGAAATACAGCAACATTATACCTGAAGTATACAGAGAAGAATAAAAGTCCATTTATATTTGATGTATTTTATGGAAAACACTTGAATAAATGTATTTTTAACTTGCTGTTATTACAAACGACACACTTAAAGTAATTTTTAAATGCCATCAACCCATGTGAATTTTCAGTATTTTCCAAAGAAATGAGTTTTGAAGCTCGCTTAATTACATTCTGTAGCATTTTCATTGCAATAAAGTTCCAAATAAATACCAGTCATATTGATATTAATACACCAGAGTTCACCTTTAAAATTTTTAATATTTGTAATATGTATTTTCATATATTTAGTGCATGTAAATGCTAAAGAATTAGAAATTAATCACAACAGAAGTCCTAGTTTAGAGCAGAAAAGCACTCATAGGCAAAGATGATTTCAACGTTAGTTAAATATAATTAAAGTGGGTAGAAGTTGTATTCAGTCATTTCTAATAGATTTTAAATTCAAAGTTTATACATGAAATGTTTTAGAAAGTAGACTTGCATACATATTTTGTTTAATGTACTTAAGTATGTTTACATGATTTCATGTGCATTTAAGTTATTTTGTTTGCACTATATATTAGTAAGTAGGACTGAAGTGTTTCAGTAAATCAGGCAGAGTATTTAAAATATATTTCACATGTAATAAAAACTCATAATTTGTTCAAATAAAGCTCTAGAAAACAAAACAAATTGCTTTTAATATATTTAATTCCAGCTGAATTCCAGCTTAAAAACATACATCATTAGATAGACAGAAACAACAGGTTCAGTCTGAACTAAAGAAAGTTTAAAGTGTGAACAAAACTGTACTTTTCATATTAAACACTTTTCAAGTTCACTTGAATGTATTTCTCTTCCTCGAGAGTCACTACACTGTGTCCACTAGACTACGGTCTGTCCCTCATTGGTCAGCAGGGAGTGTAATAGATGTAGAATGTTGTTTGAAGTTGTGCTCTGATGTCATAAAGGACTAAAGGCCACATGGTGTGATGTATAAAGGTGATGCAGACAAGTTCCGTCACACGGCTGTTTCACAACATTCCGTTTGGAGCCCCGAAGAGAACAGCTGTGACGATGAGCTGCCTCTGGTTCTGGTGCCTCCGAGTCCAGAGTACGAGAGAAAGGAGGAGCGGCAGAGTGATAAGAGAAAGAAAGAAGAAGAGGAGTGGGAGGAAATGGAAGAACAAGATGAGCAAAGATGAAGAAGAAGAGTCAAACAAACCAGAAGCCAGCAAAGGTGGAGGAAGAGGAAGATGTTCTGGACCTGCCAGTAGGCCTCGTGTCCAGCAGCCTTAAAAGCGTTTCGGCTGAGATGCTGGAGAACACTGCCGCTCCACTACAGGAGAACCGCACTGAAGAGGCAGATGTTCTGGACCTGCCAGTAGGCCTCATGTCCGGCAGCCTTAAAAATGTTTTGTCTGAGATGGGGGGGAACACGGCACCTCCAATACAGGAGAACCGCACACTGAAGAGGCTGATGAAACCGTAAAGCATCTAATGAAAACGCTGCTGGATGAGGTTGGAGCACACATGGAGCAGCTTGAGTGAGTTAATGAAATAATATTAATAAAAGACACTGAATAATAGTAGTGATAACAAAATATTCATAGTAGACAGATTAATTCATAACAGATACTGCAAAATTCGTAATAGATGTTGAATAATGATTTGTAGTAGGTACTGAATAATTCAAAGTGGATACTGAATAATTTATAGCAGACAATGAATAATTCATAGTAGTCACTAAATATTAATGTTAGATACTGAAACATTCAAAGTGGATACAGAATAATTCATGGCACATACTGAAAAAATATATAGTAGTCACCAAATATTCATAGTAGACACTGTAAAATTCATAGTGTGTACTGAATAATTCATAGCTGTTACTAAATATTCAAAGTAGATACTAAGTAATCCACCATGGATACTGAATATTCATAGTGGACAGTACACAATTCATAGTGGATGCTGAATAATTCATAGTAGATACACTATCATTCATAGCATGTACTGAAACATTCATAGGAATCAATACGTTCATAGAAGACACTGTAAAATTCATAGTAGATACTGAATAATTCATTACAGATACTAAGCAATTCAGAATTAAAACTGAAAAATTCATAAGTCACTAAATATTAATAGTAGACACTAAATAATCCATATTGGATGCTATATAAATCACAGTATATACTGATTAATTTGTAGTAGTCACTAAATATTCATTGCTGGTATTCAAAAATTCATAGCAGCTACTGAATATTCATAGTGGTCACTAAATATTTATTGCTGTTCTCAAAGATTCACAGTAATTATACAACCCCAATTCCAATGAAGTTGGGATGTTGTGTAAAACAATTAAAAATAGAATACGATGATTTGCAAATCCTTTTCAACCTATATTCAGTTGAATACACTACAAAGACAAGATATTTAATGTCCAAATGGATAAACTTTATTGTTTTTTGCAAATATTCACTCGTTTTGAATTTAATGCCTGCAACAAAACAGGAATCACCAGTGAGCTCCTGGAGATCCAGCTGGAGGAAGATGTTTCAGCGAGTGCAGCGTCTGGGTGAGTAAAGGACATAAAAAATAGTTATGAGAAATGAATAAACTGGAAAACTGACTGTAATTTTTTATGAAAGCAGAAAATTAGATGGTGATAAAGACCAGAATGACAGAAGAGGATCTGCACACAGAGGAGGAGCAGAGGGGCTCAGGGGTCAAAATCACCAAGAGAAGAGACCGACCCAACAAGAGACCCAGAGACCGAAAACTCATCCTCATCAGCAGAGGATCACAGAGAAACATGAGGAGAAAAGAGAACATCCTCATTGGAAAAGAGGACAGGTACAGGTACAGGTTTTAGTCCTAGTCATGGACCCTAAACTGTTAATCTTTTAGTCCTAGTCTTGGTCACTAAACTGTGGATCTTTTTGTGCTATTCAGCATCCTTAAATTATGAACATTTTAGACCTAGTCATTCTCCCTAATCTATGGTTATTTTAGTTCTAGTAATGGTTCCAAAAATTGGCTCTTTTAGTCCTTGTCATGGTCCTTAAACTGTGGATCTTTTAGTCCTTGTCATGGTCCCTAAAGTGTGGATCTTTTAGCCTTAATCACAGTCCCTAAATTCTGAATCGTTTAGTCTTAGCCATGGTCCCTAAACTTTGGATATTATAGTCCTTATAATGGTCTCTAATCTCTGTATTTTTTGTCCTAGTCATGCTCTCTAAACTGCTAATATTTAAGTCCTTGTCATGGTCCCCAAACTATGAATCTTTTAGTACTAGTCATGGTCCCTAAACTGTGCGTCTTTTAGTCTTAGTCATGGTCCTTAAACTTTTGATCTTTTATTTCTTGTCATGGTCCGCAAACTATTAATCTTTTTGTACTAGTGATGGTCTCAAAACTATGGAGTTTCAGTCCTTGTCATGGTCCTTAAATTGTGCGTCTTTTAGTCCTAATCATGGCCCCAAAACTATGGATAATTTAGTCCTAGTCATAGTCCCTAAACTGTAGATCTTTTAGTATTAGTCATTGTCCATAAACTATGAATCTTTTAGTTCTAGTCATGGTCTCTAATCTGTGGATCTTTTAGTTCCAGACATGGTCCATAACTATGAATCTTTTAGTCCTAGTCATGGTCCCTAATCTGTGGATCTTTTAGTCCTAGTCATAAATTAACTGATACTTTTTAATCCCACAAACGGAAATTCCACCCCTGAATTTAACCCATTCGCGAAGTGAAACACCACCTACACACTAGTGAATACACACACAAGTGAGCACACTTGCCCAGAGCAGTGGGCAGCCCTATCCACAGCGCCCGGGGAGCAATTAAGGGTTAGGTGTCTTGCTGAAGGACACCTCAGTCATGTGCTGTCAGCACTGGGGATTGAACCGGCAACGTTCCGGTCACAGGACCAGTTCCCTAATCTCCAGCCCACGACTGCCCCCTGTGGGTCACTGAGGGTCCTTTAGTCCTAGTCATGATCATTAATCTGTGGATTTTTTAATCCTAGTCATGATCATTTATCTGTGGATCTTTTAGTCCTAGTCTTGGTCACTAAACTGTGGAACTTTTAGTCTTAGTCCTAGTCATCTTTCTTGTGGATCTTTTAGTCATAATCATGGTCATTAATCTGTGGATCTTTAATCCTAGTTATTGTCATTAATCTTAGTCCTAGTCATGGTCTCTAAGCCATCGATCTTTCTGCCATTAATCTATGGATATTTTATTCCTAATCTTGGTCCCTAAACTGAATCTTTCAGTCCTAGTCTTGGTGCCTAAACTGTGAATCTTTTAGTCCTTGTCATGGTCACTAAGCTATTAAACATGTTTTTTATAGAGAACCCAAGTGGAAGTCTTTGTTCCAAGAGGTTCTTCTGGAGAGAGGAATGACATAAAGAACTACAGTGATGAATGCAGGTGAATGTTCCATTCCAGACAGGTGCAGGAAGAGATGGATGGCAGATCTAATGCAGTGCAGTACACCTTCACAGTCTGGAGGACAGGATGGAAAGAGCGAAGAACAGAAGGTCCTAAAGTGGAGTCCACTCCTCCACGGACAGAGAAACACTGATAGAGGAAGAGAGAGACATGAAGGAGAACCAAGAGTGAAGAGACCCCACTGATGGCAGCATGATAATCGATACTAAAACCTGACAGGGACAGAGAAAACCCAAGAGAGACAGAGAGAACCTGAGAGAGACATAGAACCTGACAGAGACAGAGAGGACCTGAGAGAGACAAAGTGAAGAACAAATGGAGAAACAGAAAAAGTGGAAGAAGAAATCTGTGGTTGCACGTTTACACTGAAATACACTGATACACTCACACAAACCACTGAAACACACACAGTCATTCAGCGGTGTGTGTATTTCAGTGGTGTGTGCAAGTGTTCTAGGGGTGTGTGTAAACACACCCCTAGAACACTTGCACACACCACTGAAATACACACACCGCTGAATGACTGTGTGTGTTTCAGTGGTTTGTGAAAGGGTTTAGTGGTGTGCGCGAGTGTTTCAGCTGCATGTGCGAGTGTTTCAGTGGTGTGTGTGTGTTTCAGCAGCATGTGTTTTAGTGGTGTGTGCGAGTGTTTCAGTGGTGCGTGTGAGTGTTTCAGTGGTGTGAGTGTTTCAGTGGTGTGTGCGAGTGTTTCAGTGGTGTGTGAAAGGGTTTAGTCGTGTGCGCGAGTGTTTCAGCTGCATGTGCGAGTGTTTCAGTGGTGTGTGTGTGTTTCAGCAGCATGTGTTTTAGTGGTGTGTGCGAGTGTTTCTGCGGCATATGCGAGTGTTTCAGTGGTGTGTGTGAGTGTTTCAGTGGTGCGTGTGAGTTTTTCAGTGGTGTGAGTGTTTCAGTGGTGTGTGCGAGTGTTTCTGCGGCATATGCAAGTGTTTAAGTGGTGCGTGTGTTTCAGTGGTGTGAGTCAGTGTTTCAGTAGTGTGTGTGTATCAGCGGCATGTGCAAGGGTTTTTCTGGTGTGTGCCAGTGTTTCTGCGGCATATTCCAGTGTTTCAGTGGCATGTGCGAGTATTACAGTGGTGTGAGTGTTTTAGTGGTTGTATACAACTGTTTCTGTGGCATATGCGAGTGTTTCAGCAGCATGTGTGAATGTTTCAGTAGTGTGTGCAAGTGTTTTAGTGGTGTATGCGAGTGTTTCTGCGGCATATGCAAGTGTTTCAGTGGTGTGTGTGTTTCAGTGGTGAGTCAGTGTTTTAGTGGTGTGTTTAAATGTTTCAGCAGTGTGTGTGAATGTTTCAGCTGTGTCTGTTTCAGTGGCGTGTTGGAGAGTTTCAGCGGTGTGTCCAAGTGTTTCAGCAGCGTGTGCGAGGGTTTTATGATGTGTGCGATTGTATCTGCGGCATATGCGAGTGTTTCAGTGGTGTGAGTGAGTGTTTCAGTGGTGTGAGTGAGTGTTTCAGTGGTGTGTAGTTTGTGCTAGTGTTGACGTGGTGAGTGTTTCAGCAGGGTGTCCGAGTGTTTTAGTGGTGTGTGTGTGAGTGTCTCAGTGGCATGTGCGAGTGTTTCAGTAGTGTGTGCTAGTGTTAACGTGGTGAGTGTTTCAGCAGGATGTCCGAGTGTTTTAGTGGTGTGTGTGTGTGTGTGTGTGTGTGTGTGTGTGTGTGTGTGTGAGAGTGTCTCAGTGGCATGTGCGAGTGTTTCAGTGTTTGTGCTAGTGTTAACGTGGTGAGTGTGAGTGTTTCAGCAGCGTGTCCGAGTGTTTTAGTGGTGTGTACAATTGTTTCAGTGGTGTGTGCGAGTGTTTCAGTGTATTTAACTCTAAACGGCCACACACACACACACACACACACACACAAACATCCATCCATCCATCCATTTTCTAAGCCGCTTCTCCGTCAGGGGGGGGGCTGGAGCCTATCCCAGCAGTCTTCGGGCGGGAGGCAGGATCACACACAAACAACCACACAAAAAATCATGCACACTCATGCACACTCATGCACACTCACACACACACACACACACACACACAACCACATAGACAGGCACACACAAAAAAAAAAATCACAGAACAAAAAACGAAATACACAACCACACACACAGCCACACACATACACACAAAATCACACACACTCAGACACACAAAATCACACACAAACAAAATAAAAAACATACAACCACACAGACACACACACACACACTCAAAGAACAAAAAACTATACACACAAACATGCACAACCACAAACACACACATACACACAATTACACACTCAGACACACACAACCACTCAGAAGAAATCACACACTCAGACACACACAAACACAACCACACACACACATAAAAAATGACACACACTCAAAGACGCACACACAGAACAAAAAACTAAAAACACACAAACACACACAACCCCACACCAAAAAAAATACACACACATAGACACAAACACAAATCAAAAAACGATATATACACACATAACAACAAATGACATACACACACAAAATCACACACACAACCACACAGAAACACACAAAAAAAAATCACACTCACAGACACAGCACACCAGACATACAACCAAACATACACACAACCACAACCATACAGAAACACACACACACACACACACACTCAAAGAACAAAAACTATACACATGCACAACAAAAAAAATACACACATACACAAATCAAAAAATGATATATACACACACATAACAACAAACGACATACACACACAAAATCACACACACAACCACACAGAAACACAAAAAAAAAAAATCACACTCACAGACACACACACCAGACATACAACCACACATACACACAACCACAACCATACAGAAACACACACACACACACACAGAAAAATAGAACTGACCCTCACACTAAGACAATAACACACATTTAAAAAGAAGAAACAAGGCAGAAAAGCAAGACGTACCACACAAAATAACACACAGAAAAACCAAATGACATTCATATTCAAAATGACACAAACACACAGAACGAAGAGGCATACACACACACACAGAATAAAAATGGCATGCACACACACACACACACACACACACAGAATAAAAATGGCATGCACACACACACACACACACACACACAGAATAAAAAACGACATACACACACAAAGAACAAAAATGGCATACACATACGAACACACAGAAAAAAACAAATGCAGACAGAACAAAAACGACATACACGCATAAACACACAAAGAACATAAAACGACATCTACACACACACACTCACAAACAAATACATACATATAGACACACACACACAACACTAAAAATTATATATACAACCAAACACACACAAAGAAAAAAAACACACACATACACAGACAAGCACACGCACAAACAAACAAAGAAAAAAGGCATACACACATACACACAAAGACAAAAACAGATACACACACTCAAACACACAAAGAACAAAAAAAACGGCATAGAGAAACAACTACACACACAGACAAAACACACACTCACAAACACACACATACAGACAAAATCACTCACTCACAGATACACATACACGCAAACACACAAAACAAAAAACGGCATAGAGAAACACAAAAACACACAGAACAAAAAACAACATATACACACACAGCCACCCACAAACACACACACAATCACTCACACTCAAGACATACACAGACACACAAGACAAAAAATGACACAATCAGACACACACCCAAACATACAAAGAACAAAAACAACATACAACAATACACATAGACACACACACACAAAGAACAAAAACATCATACAATCACACACACACAAAATCTCACACAGATCAATAAACCCACAAAAACACACAAACACACACACTAAGAAAAAAACAACATACACAAACACCCACACAAACACACAAACCAAAAAAACGACATACAAACAACCACAGAAACACAGATGAAAAAAGATGACGTACACACACAAACACACACAATTACAGACACAGACATAACCACACACACACATGAAAATGACACACACTCAAAGACGCACACACAGAACAAAAAAAAACTAAATACACACAAAAACACACAAAAAAGACATACAGACACATACAAACACACAACACAAAAAATTATATATACAACCATAGACAAACACACAAAGAACAAAAAACAACATACACACACATGCACACACAGACAAGCACACGCACAAACAAACAAAGAAAAAAGGCATACACACACAAAGACAAAAACACATACACACCCTCAAACACACAAAGAACAAAAAAACGGCATAGAGAAACAACTACACACACACAGACAAAACACACACTCACAAACACATACAGACAAACTCACTCACAGATACACATACACGCAAACACACAAAACAAAAAACGGCATAGAGAAACACAAAAACACAGAACAAAAAACAACATATACACACACAGCCACACAAACATGCAAGACAAAATGACATACACAATCAGACACACACACACACACACACAAACATACAAAGAACAAAAAACAACATACACATACACACAAAGAACAAAAACATCATACAATCACACGCACAAAAACACACAGATCAATAAACCCACACAAACATACACACTAAGAAAAAAACAACGTACACAAACACCCACACAAACACACGAACCAAAAAACGACATACAAACAACCACACAAACACAGATTAAAAAAGATGACGTACACACACACACACACAAAATTACAGACACACACATCACCACACACACACATAAAAATGACACACACTCAAAGACGCACACACAGAACAAAAAAAAAAACTAAATACACACAAAAAAGACACACATACAGACACAAACACACAAATCACGAAATGATATATACACACACACACCCACACAACAAAAAACGACATACACACACAAACATTCAAAGAAGAAAAAACTATACACACACAAACATACACACAATTACACACACACACACACACACACACACACACAAACATCCATCCATCCATCCATTTTCTAAGCCGCTTCTCCGTCAGGGGGGGGGCTGGAGCCTATCCCAGCAGTCTTCGGGCGGGAGGCAGGATCACACACAACCAACCACACAAAAAATCATGCACACTCACACACACACACACACACACACACACAACCACATAGACAGGCACACACAAAAAATCACAGAACAAAAAACGAAATACACAACCACACACACAGCCACACACATACACACAAAATCACACACACTCAGACAAACACAGATGCACAAAATCACACACAAACAAAATAAAAAACATACAACCGCACATGCACACACACACAACCACACAGACACACACACACACACTCAAAGAACAAAAAACTATACACACAAACATGCACAACCACAAACACACACATACACGCAATTACACACTCAGACACACACAACCACACTGAAGAAATCACACACTCAGACACACCCACACACTCAGACACACACAAACACAACCACACACACACATAAAAAATGACACACACTCAAAGACGCACACACAGAACAAAAAACTAAAAACACACAAACACACACAAACCCACACCAAAAAAATACACACACATAGACACAAACACAAATAAAAAAACGATATATACACACACATAACAACAAACGACATACACACACAAAATCACACAGAACAATAAACAACATACACACACAGACACACAAACACAAGACAAAATGACATACACAATCAGACACACACACACACAAACATACAAAGAACAAAATACAACATACACACACACACAAAGAACAAAAACATCATACAATCACACACACACAGATCAATAAACCCACACAAACATACACACTAAGAAAAAAACAACGTACACAAACACCCACACAAACACACAAACCAAAAAACGACATAAACAACCACACAAACACAGATTAAAAAAGATGACATACACACACACACACACAAAATTACAGACACACACATAACCACACACACACTAAAAATGACACACACTCAAAGACGCACACACAGAACAAAAAAAACTAAATACACACAAAACGACACACATACACAGACACAAACACACATCACGAAACGATATATATATACACACACACCCACACAACAAAAAACGACATACACACAAAATCACACACACTCAAAGACACACATGCGCACACACACACACACACACACACACACAAAATAAAAAACAACATATACAACCACACATTACACACAGACACACACAAACATTCAAAGAAGAAAAAACTATACACACACAAACATACACACAATTACACACAGACACACACACACAGACACACACACACACAAACATCCATCCATTTTCTAAGCCGCTTCTCCATCGGGGGGGGGGGGGGGGGCTGGAGCCTATCCCAGCAGTCTTCGGGCGGGAGGCAGGATCACACACAACCAACCACACAAAAAATCATGCACACTCACACACACACACACACACACACACACACACACACACACAACCACATAGACAGGCACACAAAAAAAATCATAGAACAAAAAACGAAATACACAACCACACACACAGCCACACACATACACATAAAATCATACACAAACACGAAATTAAAAAACGACATATACAACCACACATACACACACACAACCATATAGACACACACACACACACTCAAAGAACAAAAAACTATACACACACAAACATACACAACCACACAGGCACAAACAACACACATTCACAGACACACATACACAGACAAAAAAACACACAAAAATCACACACTCAGACACACACACACACAACAAAATAAAAAAGAACATACACAACCACACATACACACAACCATACAGACACACACACACAGCACAAAAAACTACATACAAACACATACACACATAATTACACACTCACAAACATACATACACACACAAAAATTCACACATGCAAAAATCACACACTCACAGACACACACACAAACATGCACACACACAAAAAAAATTACAGAACAAAAAACTAAATACAACTACACACACACACGAAATGGCGCACAACAAAAAAAACAACATACATACATTCACACACAAACACAACACCAAAAATAACATACAACCACACACACACAAACACACACAAAATCACACACAGAACATACAATGGCACAGACACATTGTTATGGTAAAAACAGTTTGAGTTTATCCTGTAACCCTTTGTTTCCAGTTGTCTTTACCACACAGAAGAAGACCACACACACTCACACATACACAGACAGAACCACACAAACCAACATACAAAAAAAATTACACGCAGTGACACCCACACTCACAGACACAAACATACAAAATCACACACATACACACACACAATCACACACAAACACGAAATAAAAAAAATGACATACACAACCACACATACACACACACAACCATATACACACACACACACACACACTCAAAAAACTAAAAACTATACACACACAAACATACACAACCACACAGGCACAAACAACACACAATTACACACATTCACAGATACAAACACACACAACCACACAGACACACACACAAAAAAAATCACACACACACACTCACAGACACAAAATAAATGACATATACAACCACACATACACACAAACACAACCATACAGACATACACACACACACACACACACACACACACACACACACACACACAGACACAGAACAAAAAACAACATACACACACACAACCACACAGACATGCACAGACACACACAAAATCATACACACACAAAAAAAATCACAGGACAAAAAAAGAAATACACACAACCACACACACACAGACACACACATGAAATCATAAAAGCACAGAACAAAAAAAAAACAACAAACACACAAAGTCACACACAGAACATAAAATGGCATAGACACATGGACACAGACAAACACACAAAACACACAAACACACAAAGGAAAAAAACGACATACACAAAATCACACAGATACAACCACAGACACACATACAAAAAAAAATCATACGCACACCCACACACTCACAGACACACACATACAAAATCACACACACTCAGACACACATACACAGACAGACAAAATCACAAAACAAACACAAAATGAAAAAGAAAAAGAAATATATAAAACCACAAATACACAAACACACACTCAAAGAACAAAAAAATATAAACACACAAACATACACAACCACACAGACACACACAATCACACAGACACACAAAAAAAATCACACACTCACAGACAAACAAACACACATACACACAACCATAGACACACACACACCATATACACACACACACACACACACACACTCAAAGAACAAAAAACCACATACACACACAAACATACACATAGACACACACAATTACACACACACACACACACACACACAGACATGCACACACAAACAAATTCACACAAACACACACAAAAACTCATAGAAAAAAAAACGAAATACACAGCCACACACACATGAAATCACAAACACAGAACAAAAAACAACATACATACACAAACAAAATCATATACAAACACACAACACAAAAAATAACATACAACAGACACACACACACTCAAACACAAAGAACAAAACATGACATACACACACAAAATCACAAACACACAGATACAAACACACAGACACACATACAAAAAAAAAATCAGACCCACTCAGACACACCCATACACTCACAGACACACACACACAAAATCACACACAAACACAAAATAAAAAACGACATACACAACCACACACACTCAAAGAACAAAAGACTATACACACACAAACATACACAACCACACAGACACACACACAATTACACACACTCGCAGACACACAAAAAAAAAAATCACACACACACTCAGCCACAAAATGTAACGACATATACAACCACACATACACACAAACACAACAATACAGAAACACACACACACACACACACACTCAAAGAAAAAAAACTACACACAACAAAAAATACACACATACACAAATCAAAAAACGATATACACACAAACACACACATAACAACAAACAACATACACACAAAATCACACACACAACCACACAGAAACACAAAAAAAATCACACTCAGAGACACCAACACACTCAGACACACACATACACACAACATTACACACACTGACACACACAATAAAAAACGATATACACATACACACATACACACACACAACCATACAGACACACACACACACAAAGAACAAAAAAACTACATACACACACAACCATACAGACACACACACATAATTACACACACTCAGACACACAAACACACACAAATTCACACAAACACACACAAAATCACACAAATTCACACAGAACAAAAAAAAACATACACACAACCACACACACTCAGAGACACACACACACAAAATCACACACACACAGACACACAAAATCACACAAACATACATCACAAAACATGACATACACAACCACAGACACACTCAGACAGAACAGAACACGACATAAACACACAAAAACACAGAACCACACAGACCCACACACACAAACCAACCATGCAGACCCACACACTCAAAATTAGAGACAGACACACACACACACACACACACACACACACACACAAAGAGAGACACACACCCAAAAAAATCACACACTCAGACACACACACAACCACAGATATGCACATACACACATACAAACACGCACTCTCAGACATACATATACACACAAAATCACCTCACTCACACACATGCACAGACACACACAACATCACACACAAAATCAAACACACTCACAGACACACATACACAACCACAGACACACAAAATCACAAAAACATACACACACAACCACACACACAGAACATAAAATGGCATACACACACAGATTCACACATACACCCACACAGACACACAAAAACACACACTCAAACACAAAGAACAAAAAACGGCATACACACACACAAAAACACACTCAAACACACACAGATCAATAAATGGCATACACACACACACACACAGAACAAAAAACGACATATACACACACACCCACACAAACACACACAGAACAAAATGACAAACACACACAACCACACACATACACATAGAACAAAAAACAACACCCACACACACACACAGACCGAACATAAAATGGCTCACACAGACACACACAAACACACAAAGAACAAAAAACAGCATACAGACACACACACACACACACAAAAAAAACAAAAAAAATGACATACACACACGCATCGACACACATACACACAAAATCACACAAATACACATACACACAGTCACAGACAAGCAAGCAAGCAAGCAAAATTGATTTATATAGCGCTTTTTACAACAGGTGTTGTCACAAAACAGCTTTACAAAACAATCAGTATGTGACAAACACAAAGAATAAAAAACGACATACATGACTACACACACACAGAACAAAAAACGACATACACACACACTCAAAATTACAGACACACACACACACACACACACAGAACAAAAACGACATACACACACACACACACAAAATTAAAGACACACACACAACCACTCAGACACACACACAACCACTCAGACACACACATACACACACAAAATCACACAAATTCGCACAGAACAATAATACATAGACACACAACCACACACACACACAGAACAAAAAAAAAACATACACACAAAGTACAAAAAACACTCACACAGAACACGACATATACACACAAAAACACAGAACCACACAGACACACACACAAAATCACACTCACAGACACACACACACACACAAACACACAGAACATAAAATAGCTCACACAGACACACACAAAATCACACACACTCACAGACACACACACACAAACGAACCACGCAGACACACACACTCAAAATTAGACACACACATACACACACAACCAGACACACACAACCACACAGACACACACACACACACACATGCAACCAGATATGCACACACATACAAATACACACTCTCAGACATACATATACACACAAAATCACCTCACTCATAAAGACAAACACACAAAGAACAAAAAATGATATATATAACCACACACAAAAACTCACACACACACACACACACACACACACACAAAATCACACAAATTCACACAGACCTAAAAACTACATACACACAAAAACACACACTCATACACACATGGAACAATAAACAGCATACACACAAACACACACACACACACATAGAACAAAAGACATATAAAAGATGTAACGACATATACAACCACACATACACACAAACACAACCATACAGAAACACACACACACACACTCAAAGAAAAAAAACTACACACAACAAAAAATACACACATACACAAATCAAAAAACGATATACACACAAACACACACATAACAACAAACATACACACAAAATCACACACACAACCACACAGAAACACACAAAAAATCACACTCAGAGACACCAACACACTCAGACACACACATACACACAACATTACACACACTGACACTCACAATAAAAAACGACATACACATACACACATACACACACACAACCATACAGACACACACACACACACACACACACACAAAGAACAAAAAAACTACATACACACACAACCATACAGACACACACACATAATTACACACACTCACAGACACACAAACACACACAAATTCACACATTCACACAAACACACACAAAATCACACAAATTCACACAGAACAAAAAAAAACATACACACAACCACACACACTCAGAGACACACACACACAAAATCACACACACACAGACACACAAAATCACACAAACATACATCACAAAACATGACATACACAACCACAGACACACTCAGACAGAACAGAACACGACATACACACACAAAAACACAGAACCACACAGACCCACACACACAAACCAACCATGCAGACGCACACACTCAAAATTAGAGACAGACACATACACACACACACACACACAAAGAGAGACACACACCCAAAAAAATCACACACTCAGACACACACACAACCACAGATATGCACACACACACAAACACGCACTCTCAGACATACATATACACACAAAATCACCTCACTCACACACATGCACAGACACACACAACATCACACACAAAATCAAACACACTCACAGACACACATACACAACCACAGACACACAAAATCACAAAAACATACACACACAACCACACACACAGAACATAAAATGGCATACACACACAGATTCACACATACACCCACACAGACACACAAAAACACACACTCAAACACAAAGAACAAAAAACGGCATACACACACACACACAAAAACACACTCAAACACACACAGATCAATAAATGGCATACACACACACACACACACAGAACAAAAAACGACATGTACACACACACCCACACAAACACACACATACACATAGAACAAAAAACAACACCCACACACACACACAGACCGAACATAAAATGGCTCACACAGACACACACAAACACACAAAGAACAAAAAACAGCATACAGACACACACACACACACACACAAAAAACAAAAAAAATGACATACACACACGCATCGACACACATACACACAAAATCACACAAATACACATACACACAGTCACAGACAAGCAAGCAAAATTGATTTATATAGCGCTTTTTACAACAGGTGTTGTCACAAAACAGCTTTACAAAACAATCAGTATGTGACAAACACAAAGAATAAAAAACGACATACATGACTACACACACACAGAACAAAAAACGACATACACACACACTCAAAATTAGACACACACACACACACACACAGAATATAAAATGGCTCACACAGACGCACACAAACACACACACACACACGCAGCAACACACACATACACACAAAATCTCACACACTCACAGATACACATACACACAGACAGTCACAAACACAAAGAATAAAAAAACAACATACACAACTAGACACACACACACAAACCAACCACGCAAACATACACACTCAAAATTACAGAGACACACACATAACCACATAGACACACCCAAAAAAGTTCACAAACACTCACAGACACACAAACAACCACACACACACACACACACATCACAGACATGCACAAACACACACTCAGACATACATATACACACAAAATCACCTCGCTCACAGACACACATGCACACAGACACACATATCACACAAACACACAAAATATAAAACGACATACACAACCAGACACACATAAACACACAGAACAAAAAATGACACACACACAAACACACACAACCACACAGACACACAAAATCACACAAACACACAGAACAAAAAACAGCACACACACACACACAAAATCACAAATTCACGCAAAACAAAAAACATACACACACAGAACATAAAATGGCATACACACACACAAACACAAAATCACACACACACACACACTCAAACACAAAAAGAACAAAAAACGGCATACACACACAGATTCACACATACACCCACACAGACACACAAAAACACACACTCAAACACAAAGAACAAAAAATGGCATACACTCTCACACACACACACACACATACACACACACTCAAACACACACAGATCAATAAATGGCATACACACAGAACAAAAAACGACATATACACACACACCCACACAAACACACACAGAACAAAATGACAACCACACACATACACATAGAACAAAAAACAACACCCACACACACACACAAACACACACACAGAACATGAAATGGCTCACACAGACAACACAGACAAACACACACTCAAACACACAAAGAACAAAAAACAGCATACAGACACACACACACACACACACACACACAACAAAAAAATGACATGGACACACACGCACCGACACACACATACACACAAAATCACACACAGACACAGTCACAGACAAACACAAAGAATAAAAAACGACACGACTACACACACACACACACACACACAGAACAAAAACGACATACACACACACACACAAAATTAAAGACACACACACAACCACTCAGACACACACACAACCACTCAGACACACACACACACACACAAAATCACATTCAAACACAGAAAAAAACAACATACACACACAAAATCACACAAATTCGCACAGAACAATAATACATAGACACACAACCACACACACACACAAACACACACAGAACAAACCAGAACAACCACACACCCACACAAACACACACAGAACAAAATGACAAACACACACAACCACACACATACACATAGAACAAAAAACAACACCCACACACACACACAGACCGAACATAAAATGGCTCACACAGACACACACAAACACACAAAGAACAAAAAACAGCATACAGACACACACACACACACACACACAAAAAACAAAAAAAATGACATACACACACGCATCGACACACATACACACAAAATCACACAAATACACATACACACAGTCACAGACAAGCAAGCAAGCAAGCAAAATTGATTTATATAGCGCTTTTTACAACAGGTGTTGTCACAAAACAGCTTTACAAAACAATCAGTATGTGACAAACACAAAGAATAAAAAACGACATACATGACTACACACACACAGAACAAAAAACGACATACACACACACTCAAAATTAGACACACACACACACACAGAATATAAAATGGCTCACACAGACGCACACAAACACACACACACGCAGCAACACACACATACACACAAAATCTCACACACTCACAGATACACATACACACAGACAGTCACAGACAAACACAAAGAATAAAAAAACAACATACACAACTAGACACACACACACAAACCAACCACGCAAACACACACACTCAAAATTACAGAGACACACACATAACCACATAGACACACCCAAAAAAGTTCACAAACACTCACAGACACACAAACAACCACACACACACACATACATCACAGACATGCACAAACACACACTCAGACATACATATACACACAAAATCACCTCACTCACAGACACACATGCACACAGACACACATCACACAAACACACAAAATATAAAACGACATACACAACCAGACACACATAAACACACAGAACAAAAAAATGACACACACACAAACACACACAACCACACAGACACACAAAATCACATAAACACACAGAACAAAAAACAGCACACACACACACACAAAATCACAAATTCACGCAAAACAAAAAACATACACACACAGAACATAAAATGGCATACACACACACAAACACAAAATCACACACACACACACACACTCAAACACAAAAAGAACAAAAAACGGCATACACACACAGATTCACACATACACCCACACAGACACACAAAAACACACACTCAAACACAAAGAACAAAAAATGGCATACACTCTCACACACACACACATACACACACACTCAAACACACACAGATCAATAAATGGCATACACACAGAACAAAAAACGACATATACACACACACCCACACAAACACACACAGAACAAAATGACAACCACACACATACACATAGAACAAAAAACAACACCCACACACACACACAAACACACACACAGAACATGAAATGGCTCACACAGACAACACACACAAACACACACTCAAACACACAAAGAACAAAAAACAGCATACAGACACACACACACACACACACACACACACAAAACAAAAAAATGACATGCACACACATACACACAAAATCACACACAGACACAGTCACAGACAAACACAAAGAATAAAAAACGACACGACTACACACACACACAGAACAAAAACGACATACACACACACACACAAAATTAAAGACACACACACAACCACTCAGACACACACACAACCACTCAGACACACACACACACACACACACAAAATCACACTCAAACACAGAAAAAAACAACATACACACAAAAAATCACACAAATTCGCACAGAACAATAATACATAGACACACAACCACACACACACACACAGAACAAAAAAAAAACATACACACAAAGTACAAAAAACACTCACACAGAACACGACATATACACACAAAAACACAGAACCACACAGACACACACACACACAAAATCACACTCACAGACACACACACACACACACAAACACACAGAACATAAAATAGCTCACACAGACACACACAAAATCACACACACTCACAGACACACACACACAAACGAACCACGCAGACACACACACTCAAAATTAGACACACACATACACACACAACCAGACACACACAACCACACAGACACACACACACACACATGCAACCAGATATGCACACACATACAAATACACACTCTCAGACATACATATACACACAAAATCACCTCACTCATAAAGACAAACACACAAAGAACAAAAAATGATATATATAACCACACACAAAAACTCACACACACACACACACAAAATCACACAAATTCACACAGACCTAAAAACTACATACACACAAAAACACACACTCATACACACATGGAACAATAAACAGCATACACACAAACACACACACACACACACATAGAACAAAAGACATATAAAAGATGTAACGACATATACAACCACACATACACACAAACACAACCATACAGAAACACACACACACACACACACTCAAAGAAAAAAAACTACACACAACAAAAAATACACACATACACAAATCAAAAAACGATATACACACAAACACACACATAACAACAAACAACATACACACAAAATCACACACACAACCACACAGAAACACAAAAAAAATCACACTCAGAGACACCAACACACTCAGACACACACATACACACAACATTACACACACTGACACACACAATAAAAAACGACATACACATACACACATACACACACACAACCATACAGACACACACACACACACACACACAAAGAACAAAAAAACTACATACACACACAACCATACAGACACACACACATAATTACACACACTCACAGACACACAAACACACACAAATTCACACATTCACACAAACACACACAAAATCACACAAATTCACACAGAACAAAAAAAAAACATACACACAACCACACACACTCAGAGACACACACACACAAAATCACACACACACAGACAAACAAAATCACACAAACATACATCACAAAACATGACATACACAACCACAGACACACTCAGACAGAACAGAACACGACATACACACACAAAAACACAGAACCACACAGACCCACACACAAAAACCAACCATGCAGACGCACACACTCAAAATTAGAGACAGACACATACACACACACACACACACACACACAAAGAGAGACACACACCCAAAAAAATCACACACTCAGACACACACACAACCACAGATATGCACACACACACATACAAACACGCACTCTCAGACATACATATACACACAAAATCACCTCACTCACACACATGCACAGACACACACAACATCACACACAAAATCAAACACACTCACAGACACACATACAGAACATAAAATGGCATACACACACAGATTCAAACATACACCCACACAGACACACAAAAACACACACTCAAACACAAAGAACAAAAAACGGCATACACACACACACACAAAAACACACTCAAACACACACAGATCAATAAATGGCATACACACACACACACACACAGAACAAAAAACGACATGTACACACACACCCACACAAACACACACAGAACAAAATGACAAACACACACAACCACACACATACACATAGAACAAAAAACAACACCCACACACACACACAGACCGAACATAAAATGGCTCACACAGACACACACAAACACACAAAGAACAAAAAACAGCATACAGACACACACACACACACACAAAAAACAAAAAAAATGACATACACACACGCATCGACACACATACACACAAAATCACACAAATACACATACACACAGTCACAGACAAGCAAGCAAAATTGATTTATATAGCGCTTTTTACAACAGGTGTTGTCACAAAACAGCTTTACAAAACAATCAGTATGTGACAAACACAAAGAATAAAAAACGACATACATGACTACACACACACAGAACAAAAAACGACATACACACACACTCAAAATTAGACACACACACACACACACAGAATATAAAATGGCTCACACAGACGCACACAAACACACACACACACACGCAGCAACACACACATACACACAAAATCTCACACACTCACAGATACACATACACACAGACAGTCACAGACAAACACAAAGAATAAAAAAACAACATACACAACTAGACACACACACACAAACCAACCACGCAAACATACACACTCAAAATTACAGAGACACACACATAACCACATAGACACACCCAAAAAATTCACAAACACTCACAGACACACAAACAACCACACACACACACACACACATCACAGACATGCACAAACACACACTCAGACATACATATACACACAAAATCACCTCGCTCACAGACACACATGCACACAGACACACATATCACACAAACACACAAAATATAAAACGACATACACAACCAGACACACATAAATACACAGAACAAAAAATGACACACACACAAACACACACAACCACACAGACACACAAAATCACACAAACACACAGAACAAAAAACAGCACACACACACACACACAAAATCACAAATTCACGCAAAACAAAAAACATACACACACAGAACATAAAATGGCATACACACACACAAACACAAAATCACACACACACACACACACTCAAACACAAAAAGAACAAAAAACGGCATACACACACAGATTCACACATACACCCACACAGACACACAAAAACACACACTCAAACACAAAGAACAAAAAATGGCATACACTCTCACACACACACACACACATACACACACACTCAAACACACACAGATCAATAAATGGCATACACACAGAACAAAAAACGACATATACACACACACCCACACAAACACACACAGAACAAAATGACAACCACACACATACACATAGAACAAAAAACAACACCCACACACACACACAAACACACACACAGAACATGAAATGGCTCACACAGACAACACACACAAACACACACTCAAACACACAAAGAACAAAAAACAGCATACAGACACACACACACACACACACACACACAACAAAAAAATGACATGGACACACACGCACCGACACACACATACACACAAAATCACACACAGACACAGTCACAGACAAACACAAAGAATAAAAAACGACACGACTACACACACACACACACACACACAGAACAAAAACGACATACACACACACACACAAAATTAAAGACACACACACAACCACTCAGACACACACACAACCACTCAGACACACACACACACACACACAAAATCACATTCAAACACAGAAAAAAACAACATACACACACAAAATCACACAAATTCGCACAGAACAATAATACATAGACACACAACCACACACACACACACAGAACAAAAAAAAACATACACACAAAGTACAAAAAACACTCACACAGAACACGACATATACACACAAAAACACAGAACCACACAGACACACACACACACAAAATCACACTCACAGACACACACACACAAACACACAGAACATAAAATAGCTCACACAGACACACACAAAATCACACACACTCACAGACACACACACACAAACGAACCACGCAGACACACACACTCAAAATTAGACACACATACACACACAACCAGACACACACAACCACACAGAGACAAACACACACACACATGCAACCAGATATGCACACACATACAAATACACACTCTCAGACATACATATACACACAAAATCACCTCACTCATAAAGACAAACACACAAAGAACAAAAAATGATATATATAACCACACACAAAAACTCACACACACACACACACAAAATCACACAAATTCACACAGACCTAAAAACTACATACACACAAAAACACACACTCATACACACATGGAACAATAAACAGCATACACACAAACACACACACACACACATAGAACAAAAGACATATAAAAGATGTAACGACATATACAACCACACATACACACAAACACAACCATACAGAAACACACACACACACACACACACACTCACAGAAAAAAACCTACACACAACAAAAAATACACACATACACAAATCAAAAAACGATATACACACAAACACACACATAACAACAAACAACATACACACAAAATCACACACACAACCACACAGAAACACAAAAAAAATCACACTCAGAGACACCAACACACTCAGACACACACATACACACAACATTACACACACTGACACACACAATAAAAAACGACATACACATACACACATACACACACACAACCATACAGACACACACACACACACACACACACAAAGAACAAAAAAACTACATACACACACAACCACACAGACACACAAAAACACACACTCAAACACAAAGAACAAAAAATGGCATACACTCTCACACACACACACACACATACACACACACTCAAACACACACAGATCAATAAATGGCATACACACAGAACAAAAAACGACATATACACACACACCCACACAAACACACACAGAACAAAATGACAACCACACACATACACATAGAACAAAAAACAACACCCACACACACACACAAACACACACACAGAACATGAAATGGCTCACACAGACAACACACACAAACACACACTCAAACACACAAAGAACAAAAAACAGCATACAGACACACACACACACACACACACACACACACAAAACAAAAAAATGACATGGACACACACGCACCGACACACACATACACACAAAATCACACACAGACACAGTCACAGACAAACACAAAGAATAAAAAACGACACGACTACACACACACACAGAACAAAAACGACATACACACACACACACACAAAATTAAAGACACACACACAACCACTCAGACACACACACAACCACTCAGACACACACACACACACACAAAATCACACTCAAACACAGAAAAAAACAACATACACACACAAAATCACACAAATTCGCACAGAACAATAATACATAGACACACAACCACACACACACACAGAACAAAAAAAAAACATACACACAAAGTACAAAAAACACTCACACAGAACACGACATATACACACAAAAACACAGAACCACACAGACACACACACACAAAATCACACTCACAGACACACACACACACACACACACACAAACACACAGAACATAAAATAGCTCACACAGACACACACAAAATCACACACACTCACAGACACACACACACACAAACGAACCACGCAGACACACACACTCAAAATTAGACACACACATACACACACAACCAGACACACACAACCACACAGACACACACACACACACATGCAACCAGATATGCACACACATACAAATACACACTCTCAGACATACATATACACACAAAATCACCTCACTCATAAAGACAAACACACAAAGAACAAAAAATGATATATATAACCACACACAAAAACTCACACACACACACACACAAAATCACACAAATTCACACAGACCTAAAAACTACATACACACAAAAACACACACTCATACACACATGGAACAATAAACAGCATACACACAAACACACACACACACACACACACATAGAACAAAAGACATATAAAAGATGTAACGACATATACAACCACACATACACACAAACACAACCATACAGAAACACACACACACACACACACACTCAAAGAAAAAAAACTACACACAACAAAAAATACACACATACACAAATCAAAAAACGATATACACACAAACACACACATAACAACAAACAACATACACACAAAATCACACACACAACCACACAGAAACACAAAAAAAATCACACTCAGAGACACCAACACACTCAGACACACACATACACACAACATTACACACACTGACACACACAATAAAAAACGACATACACATACACACATACACACACACAACCATACAGACACACACACACACACACAAAGAACAAAAAAACTACATACACACACAACCATACAGACACACACACATAATTACACACACTCACAGACACACAAACACACACAAATTCACACATTCACACAAACACACACAAAATCACACAAATTCACACAGAACAAAAAAAAAACATACACACAACCACACACACTCAGAGACACACACACACAAAATCACACACACACAGACACACAAAATCACACAAACATACATCACAAAACATGACATACACAACCACAGACACACTCAGACAGAACAGAACACGACATACACACACAAAAACACAGAACCACACAGACCCACACACACAAACCAACCATGCAGACGCACACACTCAAAATTAGAGACAGACACATACACACACACACACACACAAAGAGAGACACACACCCAAAAAAATCACACACTCAGACACACACACAACCACAGATATGCACACACACACATACAAACACGCACTCTCAGACATACATATACACACAAAATCACCTCACTCACACACATGCACAGACACACACAACATCACACACAAAATCAAACACACTCACAGACACACATACACAACCACAGACACACAAAATCACAAAAACATACACACACAACCACACACACAGAACATAAAATGGCACACACACAGATTCACACATACACCCACACAGACACACAAAAACACACACTCAAACACAAAGAACAAAAAACGGCATACACACACACACACACACAAAAACACAAACACACACAGATCAATAAATGGCATACACACACACACACACACAGAACAAAAAACGACATATACACACACACCCACACAAACACACACAGAACAAAATGACAAACACACACAACCACACACATACACATAGAACAAAAAACAACACCCACACACACACACAGACCGAACATAAAATGGCTCACACAGACACACACAAACACACAAAGAACAAAAAACAGCATACAGACACACACACACACACAAAAAACAAAAAAAATGACATACACACACGCATCGACACACATACACACAAAATCACACAAATACACATACACACAGTCACAGACAAGCAAGCAAAATTGATTTATATAGCGCTTTTTACAACAGGTGTTGTCACAAAACAGCTTTACAAAACAATCAGTATGTGACAAACACAAAGAATAAAAAACGACATACATGACTACACACACACAGAACAAAAAACGACATACACACACACTCAAAATTAGACACACACACACACACAGAATATAAAATGGCTCACACAGACGCACACAAACACACACACACACACACGCAGCAACACACACATACACACAAAATCTCACACACTCACAGATACACATACACACAGACAGTCACAGACAAACACAAAGAATAAAAAAAACAACATACACAACTAGACACACACACACAAACCAACCACGCAAACATACACACTCAAAATTACAGAGACACACACATAACCACATAGACACACCCAAAAAAGTTCACAAACACTCACAGACACACAAACAACCACACACACACACACACACACACACATCACAGACATGCACAAACACACACTCAGACATACATATACACACAAAATCACCTCACTCACAGACACACATGCACACAGACACACATATCACACAAACACACAAAATATAAAACGACATACACAACCAGACACACATAAACACACAGAACAAAAAATGACACACACACAAACACACACAACCACACAGACACACAAAATCACACAAACACACAGAACAAAAAACAGCACACACACACACAAAATCACAAATTCACGCAAAACAAAAAACATACACACACAGAACATAAAATGGCATACACACACACAAACACAAAATCACACACACACACACACACACACACACACTCAAACACAAAAAGAACAAAAAACGGCATACACACACAGATTCACACATACACCCACACAGACACACAAAAACACACACTCAAACACAAAGAACAAAAAATGGCATACACTCTCACACACACACACACATACACACACACTCAAACACACACAGATCAATAAATGGCATACACACAGAACAAAAAACGTCATATACACACACACCCACACAAACACACACAGAACAAAATGACAACCACACACATACACATAGAACAAAAAACAACACCCACACACACACACAAACACACACACAGAACATGAAATGGCTCACACAGACAACACACACAAACACACACTCAAACACACAAAGAACAAAAAACAGCATACAGACACACACACACACACACACACACACAAAACAAAAAAATGACATGCACACACACGCACCGACACACACATACACACAAAATCACACACAGGCACAGTCACAGACAAACACAAAGAATAAAAAACGACACGACTACACACACACACACAGAACAAAAACGACATACACACACACACACAAAATTAAAGACACACACACAACCACTCAGACACACACACAACCACTCAGACACACACACACACACACACACAAAATCACACTCAAACACAGAAAAAAACAACATACACACACAAAATCACACAAATTCGCACAGAACAATAATACATAGACACACAACCACACACACACACACAGAACAAAAAAAAACATACACACAAAGTACAAAAAACACTCACACAGAACACGACATATACACACAAAAACACAGAACCACACAGACACACACACACACAAAATCACACTCACAGACACACACACACACACAAACACACAGAACATAAAATAGCTCACACAGACACACACAAAATCACACACACTCACAGACACACACACACAAACGAACCACGCAGACACACACACTCAAAATTAGACACACACATACACACACAACCAGACACACACAACCACACAGACACACACACACACACATGCAACCAGATATGCACACACATACAAATACACACTCTCAGACATACATATACACACAAAATCACCTCACTCATAAAGACAAACACACAAAGAACAAAAAATGATATATACAGTGCATCCGGAAAGTATTCACAGCGCTTCACTTTTTCCACATTTTGTTTTGTTACAGCCTTATTCCAAATTTAATTATATTAATCTTTTTCCTCAAAATTCTACACAAAATACCCCATTGTGACCATGTGAAAAAAGTTTTCTCGAGAGTTTTGAAAATGTATTAAAATTAAAAAACAAAGAAATCATATTTACATAAGTATTCACAGCCTTTGCCATGAAGCTCAAAATTGAGCTCAGGTGCATCCTGTTTCCACTGATCATCCTTGAGATGTTTCTACAGCTTAAATGGAGTCCACCTGTGGTTGATTGGACATGATTTGGAAAGGCACACACCTGTCTATATAAGGTCCCACAGTTGACTGCATGTCAGAGCGCAAACACCAAGCATGAAGTCAAAGGAATTGTCTGTAGACCTCCGAGACAAAATTGTCTCGAGGCACAAATCTGGGGAAGGATACAGAAAAATTACTGCTGCGTTGAAGGTCCCAATGAGCACAGTGGCCTCCATCATTCGTAAATGGAAGAAGTTCGGAACCACCAGGACTCTTCCTAGAGCTGGCCGGCCGTCTAAATTGAGCGATCGGGGGAGAAGGGCCTTGGTCAGGGAGGTGACCAAGAACCCAATGATCACTCTGTCAGAGCTCCAGCGTTCCTCCGTGGAGAGAGGAGAACCTTGCAGAAGGACAACCATCTCTGCAGCAATCCACCAATCAGGCCTGTATGGCAGAGTGGCCAGGCGAAAGCCACTCCTTAGTAAAAGGCACAAGGCAGCCCGTCTGGAATTTGCAAAAAGGCACCTGAAGGACTCTCAGACCATGAGAAACAAAATTCTCTGGTCTGATGAGACAAAGATTGAACTCTTTGGTGTGAATGCCAGGCGTCATGTTTGGAGGAAACCAGGCACTGCTCATCACGAGGCCAATACCATCCCTACAGTCAAGCATGGTGGTGGCAGCATCATGCTATGGGGATGTTTCTCAGCAGCAGGAACTGGCAGACTAGTCAGGATAGAGGGAAAGATGAATGCCGCAATGTACAGAGACATCCTGGATAAAAACCTGCTCCAGAGCGCTCTTGACCTCAGACTGGGGCGACGGTTCATTTTTCAGCAGGACAACGATCCGAAGCACACAGCCAAGATCTCAAAGCAGTGGCTTCAGGACCACTCTGTGAATGTCCTGGAGTGGCCCAGCCAGAGCCCAGACTTGAATCCGATTGAACATCTCTGGAGAGATCTGAAAATGGCTGTGCACAGACGTCTCCCATCCAACCTGATGGAGCTTCAGAGGTACTGCAAAGAAGAATGGGCAAAACTGCCTAAAGATAGGTGTGCCAAGCTTGTGGCATCATATTCAAAAAGACTTGAGGCTGTAGTTGCTGCCAAAGGTGGTTCTACAAAGTATTAAGCAAAGGCTGTGAATACTTATGTAAATATGATTTCTTTGTTTTTTAATTTTAATAAATTTTCAAAACTCTCGAGAAAACGTTTTTCACATGGTCACAATGGGGTATTTTGTGTAGAATTTAGAGGAAAAAGATTAATTTAATTCAATTTGGAATAAGGCTGTAACAAAACAAAATGTGGAAAAAGTGAAGCGCTGTGAATACTTTCCGGATGCACTGTATAACCACACACAAAAACTCACACACACACACACACAAAATCACACAAATTCACACAGACCTAAAAACTACATACACACAAAAACACACACTCATACACACATGGAACAATAAACAGCATACACACAAACACACACACACACACACATAGAACAAAAGACATATAAAAGATGTAACGACATATACAACCACACATACACACAAACACAACCATACAGAAACACACACACACACACACACTCAAAGAAAAAAAACTACACACAACAAAAAATACACACATACACAAATCAAAAAACGATATACACACAAACACACACATAACAACAAACAACATACACACAAAATCACACACACAACCACACAGAAACACAAAAAAAATCACACTCAGAGACACCAACACACTCAGACACACACATACACACAACATTACACACACTGACACACACAATAAAAAACGACATACACATACACATATACACACACACAACCATACAGACACACACACACACACACACACACAAAGAACAAAAAAACTACATACACACACAACCATACAGACACACACACATAATTACACACACTCACAGACACACAAACACACACAAATTCACACATTCACACAAACACACACAAAATCACACAAATTCACACAGAACAAAAAAAAAACATACACACAACCACACACACTCAGAGACACACACACACAAAATCACACACACACAGACACACAAAATCACACAAACATACATCACAAAACATGACATACACAACCACAGACACACTCAGACAGAACAGAACACGACATACACACACAAAAACACAGAACCACACAGACCCACACACACAAACCAACCATGCAGACGCACACACTCAAAATTAGAGACAGACACATACACACACACACACACACAAAGAGAGACACACACCCAAAAAAATCACACACTCAGACACACACACAACCACAGATATGCACACACACACATACAAACACGCACTCTCAGACATACATATACACACAAAATCACCTCACTCACACACATGCACAGACACACACAACATCATACACAAAATCAAACACACTCACAGACACACATACACAACCACAGACACACAAAATCACAAAAACATACACACACAACCACACACACAGAACATAAAATGGCACACACAGATTCACACATACACCCACACAGACACACAAAAACACACACTCAAACACAAAGAACAAAAAACGGCATACACACACACACACACACACAAAAACACACTCAAACACACACAGATCAATAAATGGCATACACACACACACACACACACACAGAACAAAAAACGACATATACACACACACCCACACAAACACACACAGAACAAAATGACAAACACACACAACCACACACATACACATAGAACAAAAAACAACACCCACACACACACACAGACCGAACATAAAATGGCTCACACAGACACACACAAACACACAAAGAACAAAAAACAGCATACAGACACACACACACACACACAAAAAACAAAAAAAATGACATACACACACGCATCGACACACATACACACAAAATCACACAAATACACATACACACAGTCACAGACAAGCAAGCAAAATTGATTTATATAGCGCTTTTTACAACAGGTGTTGTCACAAAACAGCTTTACAAAACAATCAGTATGTGACAAACACAAAGAATAAAAAACGACATACATGACTACACACACACAGAACAAAAAACGACATACACACACACTCAAAATTAGACACACACACACACACAGAATATAAAATGGCTCACACAGACGCACACAAACACACACACACACACACGCAGCAACACACACATACACACAAAATCTCACACACTCACAGATACACATACACACAGACAGTCACAGACAAACACAAAGAATAAAAAAAACAACATACACAACTAGACACACACACACAAACCAACCACGCAAACATACACACTCAAAATTACAGAGACACACACATAACCACATAGACACACCCAAAAAAGTTCACAAACACTCACAGACACACAAACAACCACACACACACACACACACACACACATCACAGACATGCACAAACACACACTCAGACATACATATACACACAAAATCACCTCACTCACAGACACACATGCACACAGACACACATATCACACAAACACACAAAATATAAAACGACATACACAACCAGACACACATAAACACACAGAACAAAAAATGACACACACACAAACACACACAACCACACAGACACACAAAATCACACAAACACACAGAACAAAAAACAGCACACACACACACAAAATCACAAATTCACGCAAAACAAAAAACATACACACACAGAACATAAAATGGCATACACACACACAAACACAAAATCACACACACACACACACACACACTCAAACACAAAAAGAACAAAAAACGGCATACACACACAGATTCACACATACACCCACACAGACACACAAAAACACACACTCAAACACAAAGAACAAAAAATGGCATACACTCTCACACACACACACACATACACACACACTCAAACACACACAGATCAATAAATGGCATACACACAGAACAAAAAACGTCATATACACACACACCCACACAAACACACACAGAACAAAATGACAACCACACACATACACATAGAACAAAAAACAACACCCACACACACACACAAACACACACACAGAACATGAAATGGCTCACACAGACAACACACACAAACACACACTCAAACACACAAAGAACAAAAAACAGCATACAGACACACACACACACACACACACACAAAACAAAAAAATGACATGCACACACACGCACCGACACACACATACACACAAAATCACACACAGGCACAGTCACAGACAAACACAAAGAATAAAAAACGACACGACTACACACACACACACAGAACAAAAACGACATACACACACACACACAAAATTAAAGACACACACACAACCACTCAGACACACACACAACCACTCAGACACACACACACACACACACACAAAATCACACTCAAACACAGAAAAAAACAACATACACACACAAAATCACACAAATTCGCACAGAACAATAATACATAGACACACAACCACACACACACACACAGAACAAAAAAAAACATACACACAAAGTACAAAAAACACTCACACAGAACACGACATATACACACAAAAACACAGAACCACACAGACACACACACACACAAAATCACACTCACAGACACACACACACACACAAACACACAGAACATAAAATAGCTCACACAGACACACACAAAATCACACACACTCACAGACACACACACACAAACGAACCACGCAGACACACACACTCAAAATTAGACACACACATACACACACAACCAGACACACACAACCACACAGACACACACACACACACATGCAACCAGATATGCACACACATACAAATACACACTCTCAGACATACATATACACACAAAATCACCTCACTCATAAAGACAAACACACAAAGAACAAAAAATGATATATACAGTGCATCCGGAAAGTATTCACAGCGCTTCACTTTTTCCACATTTTGTTTTGTTACAGCCTTATTCCAAATTTAATTATATTAATCTTTTTCCTCAAAATTCTACACAAAATACCCCATTGTGACCATGTGAAAAAAGTTTTCTCGAGAGTTTTGAAAATGTATTAAAATTAAAAAACAAAGAAATCATATTTACATAAGTATTCACAGCCTTTGCCATGAAGCTCAAAATTGAGCTCAGGTGCATCCTGTTTCCACTGATCATCCTTGAGATGTTTCTACAGCTTAAATGGAGTCCACCTGTGGTTGATTGGACATGATTTGGAAAGGCACACACCTGTCTATATAAGGTCCCACAGTTGACTGCATGTCAGAGCGCAAACACCAAGCATGAAGTCAAAGGAATTGTCTGTAGACCTCCGAGACAAAATTGTCTCGAGGCACAAATCTGGGGAAGGATACAGAAAAATTACTGCTGCGTTGAAGGTCCCAATGAGCACAGTGGCCTCCATCATTCGTAAATGGAAGAAGTTCGGAACCACCAGGACTCTTCCTAGAGCTGGCCGGCCGTCTAAATTGAGCGATCGGGGGAGAAGGGCCTTGGTCAGGGAGGTGACCAAGAACCCAATGATCACTCTGTCAGAGCTCCAGCGTTCCTCCGTGGAGAGAGGAGAACCTTGCAGAAGGACAACCATCTCTGCAGCAATCCACCAATCAGGCCTGTATGGCAGAGTGGCCAGGCGAAAGCCACTCCTTAGTAAAAGGCACAAGGCAGCCCGTCTGGAATTTGCAAAAAGGCACCTGAAGGACTCTCAGACCATGAGAAACAAAATTCTCTGGTCTGATGAGACAAAGATTGAACTCTTTGGTGTGAATGCCAGGCGTCATGTTTGGAGGAAACCAGGCACTGCTCATCACGAGGCCAATACCATCCCTACAGTCAAGCATGGTGGTGGCAGCATCATGCTATGGGGATGTTTCTCAGCAGCAGGAACTGGCAGACTAGTCAGGATAGAGGGAAAGATGAATGCCGCAATGTACAGAGACATCCTGGATAAAAACCTGCTCCAGAGCGCTCTTGACCTCAGACTGGGGCGACGGTTCATTTTTCAGCAGGACAACGATCCGAAGCACACAGCCAAGATCTCAAAGCAGTGGCTTCAGGACCACTCTGTGAATGTCCTGGAGTGGCCCAGCCAGAGCCCAGACTTGAATCCGATTGAACATCTCTGGAGAGATCTGAAAATGGCTGTGCACAGACGTCTCCCATCCAACCTGATGGAGCTTCAGAGGTACTGCAAAGAAGAATGGGCAAAACTGCCTAAAGATAGGTGTGCCAAGCTTGTGGCATCATATTCAAAAAGACTTGAGGCTGTAGTTGCTGCCAAAGGTGGTTCTACAAAGTATTAAGCAAAGGCTGTGAATACTTATGTAAATATGATTTCTTTGTTTTTTAATTTTAATAAATTTTCAAAACTCTCGAGAAAACGTTTTTCACATGGTCACAATGGGGTATTTTGTGTAGAATTTAGAGGAAAAAGATTAATTTAATTCAATTTGGAATAAGGCTGTAACAAAACAAAATGTGGAAAAAGTGAAGCGCTGTGAATACTTTCCGGATGCACTGTATAACCACACACAAAAACTCACACACACACACACACAAAATCACACAAATTCACACAGACCTAAAAACTACATACACACAAAAACACACACTCATACACACATGGAACAATAAACAGCATACACACAAACACACACACACACACACATAGAACAAAAGACATATAAAAGATGTAACGACATATACAACCACACATACACACAAACACAACCATACAGAAACACACACACACACACACACTCAAAGAAAAAAAACTACACACAACAAAAAATACACACATACACAAATCAAAAAACGATATACACACAAACACACACATAACAACAAACAACATACACACAAAATCACACACACAACCACACAGAAACACAAAAAAAATCACACTCAGAGACACCAACACACTCAGACACACACATACACACAACATTACACACACTGACACACACAATAAAAAACGACATACACATACACATATACACACACACAACCATACAGACACACACACACACACACACACACAAAGAACAAAAAAACTACATACACACACAACCATACAGACACACACACATAATTACACACACTCACAGACACACAAACACACACAAATTCACACATTCACACAAACACACACAAAATCACACAAATTCACACAGAACAAAAAAAAAACATACACACAACCACACACACTCAGAGACACACACACACAAAATCACACACACACAGACACACAAAATCACACAAACATACATCACAAAACATGACATACACAACCACAGACACACTCAGACAGAACAGAACACGACATACACACACAAAAACACAGAACCACACAGACCCACACACACAAACCAACCATGCAGACGCACACACTCAAAATTAGAGACAGACACATACACACACACACACACACAAAGAGAGACACACACCCAAAAAAATCACACACTCAGACACACACACAACCACAGATATGCACACACACACATACAAACACGCACTCTCAGACATACATATACACACAAAATCACCTCACTCACACACATGCACAGACACACACAACATCATACACAAAATCAAACACACTCACAGACACACATACACAACCACAGACACACAAAATCACAAAAACATACACACACAACCACACACACAGAACATAAAATGGCACACACAGATTCACACATACACCCACACAGACACACAAAAACACACACTCAAACACAAAGAACAAAAAACGGCATACACACACACACACACACACAAAAACACACTCAAACACACACAGATCAATAAATGGCATACACACACACACACACACACACAGAACAAAAAACGACATATACACACACACCCACACAAACACACACAGAACAAAATGACAAACACACACAACCACACACATACACATAGAACAAAAAACAACACCCACACACACACACAGACCGAACATAAAATGGCTCACACAGACACACACAAACACACAAAGAACAAAAAACAGCATACAGACACACACACACACACACAAAAAACAAAAAAAATGACATACACACACGCATCGACACACATACACACAAAATCACACAAATACACATACACACAGTCACAGACAAGCAAGCAAAATTGATTTATATAGCGCTTTTTACAACAGGTGTTGTCACAAAACAGCTTTACAAAACAATCAGTATGTGACAAACACAAAGAATAAAAAACGACATACATGACTACACACACACAGAACAAAAAACGACATACACACACACTCAAAATTAGACACACACACACACACAGAATATAAAATGGCTCACACAGACGCACACAAACACACACACACACACACGCAGCAACACACACATACACACAAAATCTCACACACTCACAGATACACATACACACAGACAGTCACAGACAAACACAAAGAATAAAAAAAACAACATACACAACTAGACACACACACACAAACCAACCACGCAAACATACACACTCAAAATTACAGAGACACACACATAACCACATAGACACACCCAAAAAAGTTCACAAACACTCACAGACACACAAACAACCACACACACACACACACACACATCACAGACATGCACAAACACACACTCAGACATACATATACACACAAAATCACCTCACTCACAGACACACATGCACACAGACACACATATCACACAAACACACAAAATATAAAACGACATACACAACCAGACACACATAAACACACAGAACAAAAAATGACACACACACAAACACACACAACCACACAGACACACAAAATCACACAAACACACAGAACAAAAAACAGCACACACACACACAAAATCACAAATTCACGCAAAACAAAAAACATACACACACAGAACATAAAATGGCATACACACACACAAACACAAAATCACACACACACACACACACACACACTCAAACACAAAAAGAACAAAAAACGGCATACACACACAGATTCACACATACACCCACACAGACACACAAAAACACACACTCAAACACAAAGAACAAAAAATGGCATACACTCTCACACACACACACACATACACACACACTCAAACACACACAGATCAATAAATGGCATACACACAGAACAAAAAACGTCATATACACACACACCCACACAAACACACACAGAACAAAATGACAACCACACACATACACATAGAACAAAAAACAACACCCACACACACACACAAACACACACACAGAACATGAAATGGCTCACACAGACAACACACACAAACACACACTCAAACACACAAAGAACAAAAAACAGCATACAGACACACACACACACACACACAAAACAAAAAAATGACATGCACACACACGCACCGACACACACATACACACAAAATCACACACAGACACAGTCACAGACAAACACAAAGAATAAAAAACGACACGACTACACACACACACACACACACACAGAACAAAAACGACATACACACACACACACAAAATTAAAGACACACACACAACCACTCAGACACACACACAACCACTCAGACACACACACACACACACACAAAATCACACTCAAACACAGAAAAAAACAACATACACACATAAAATCACACAAATTCGCACAGAACAATAATACATAGACACACAACCACACACACACACACAGAACAAAAAAAAACATACACACAAAGTACAAAAAACACTCACACAGAACACGACATATACACACAAAAACACAGAACCACACAGACACACACACACACAAAATCACACTCACAGACACACACACACACACAAACACACAGAACATAAAATAGCTCACACAGACACACACAAAATCACACACACTCACAGACACACACACACAAACGAACCACGCAGACACACACACTCAAAATTAGACACACACATACACACACAACCAGACACACACAACCACACAGACACACACACACACACATGCAACCAGATATGCACACACATACAAATACACACTCTCAGACATACATATACACACAAAATCACCTCACTCATAAAGACAAACACACAAAGAACAAAAAATGATATATATAACCACACACAAAAACTCACACACACACACACACACACAAAATCACACAAATTCACACAGACCTAAAAACTACATACACACAAAAACACACACTCATACACACATGGAACAATAAACAGCATACACACAAACACACACACACACATAGAACAAAAGACACACACACACACACAAACACACAGAACATAAAATAGCTCACACAGACACACACAAAATCACACACACTCACAGACACACACACACAAACGAACCACGCAGACACACACACTCAAAATTAGACACACATACACACACAACCAGACACACACAACCACACAGACACACACACACATGCAACCAGATATGCACACACATACAAATACACACTCTCAGACATACATATACACACAAAATCACCTCACTCATAAAGACAAACACACAAAGAACAAAAAATGATATATATAACCACACACAAAAACTCACACACACACACACACAAAATCACACAAATTCACACAGACCTAAAAACTACATACACACAAAAACACACACTCATACACACATGGAACAATAAACAGCATACACACAAACACACACACACACATACACATAGAACAAAAGACACACACACACACAAAATCACACACACACAGAACAAAAAAACAACATACACGCACACACACACAATTACACACACACAAAATGACACACACACACACAAAATCACACACACACAGAACAAGAAACAACACACACAGGCACACAAAAGCATCATCATCAAAAAAAAAAAAAATAAATAAATAAAAAATTTTGCAGCCTCTTCATTTTTTATTGGATTGTGTCCATTTTTATTGATTGACCTTCTGAAAAAGTTCAGGCTTTATTAGAGTTCGGATTTATTTAAAGCTCCATTTCACAGAAAAGCTTTTTCTTCACTTTTGATGTTGTTTATAAACACTGCTGCAGCTTCAAACATCCAGCAGTCCATACAGTCCAAATATGGACAATAAGCTGCAGTCCATTCATGATATGACATACAGTATACCAGTCCCCTTACACTTGGTTAGCTTTTATTTGACATAGATGATCATCTTATTTGATCATAGATGTGTGTACACAGATATTTTGTAAATGTTGTGTGAAAAGAAAATACTGTTAAATGTTTCATATTAAATTCCTATTAAAACTGCTTCAGTGTATCATTCTGTTTAAATCTCTGACCCCTAGATTTACAAATAGATTTCTTATATTTGGCTAAGAAGATTTGCAGAACCACAATTTTTCTGACATTTTATCACTATTCATATTGTTGTCAGGGTATGCTCAAATCTGCAACACATGCTACCCAGGTGTACTGACAAGGCAAAGATGAAACTTATAAAGACCAATGGTATCAGTGTCATGGTGTGGTACTGTGTCATGATACATAATCTATGGTTGCTAATACACAGGCACCTTAGCTGTGCTTGGGGATGTCTACACAGGAACAACAATACATATGCTAAGTTGCAAACTTACTCATTAAAGCATCAACTTTGGCAATATCCAGGGCTTCTTTTGCCTCATCAGGGCCTGCCTTTTTAGATATCCCTCCTAAGAAACAGCCAAATGTTAGAGATTAGAACAAAATCAAAAAGAATTCCCATGTAATTACAGAACCATGCACTTCCCTTTTTTAATCTAGATCTGGAGATAACCATCTTGTAAAATCCAACTAACGTGAGTAAAATAGCCATAATCTAAGTAGTCAAATCAACTCAAGCTGGTTTATTTACAACAGATTAAAAGCAACAGATCACCAAAGAGTAAAAGAAATTCAATTAGTAAATAAAACAAATACCTAAAATGTGCATATCATAGGCAGAATAAAACACCAGTGCTCATTTGATAAAATTATAAACTCCAAATTAAATAAAAGATGAGTCTTAAAAAGAGATTTGAAGATTTGAAGACAAGTCAATTGAAGTGGAAGCTCTAGTGACAAGAAGCAGGTTGTGTTACAGTCTAGACCTCTTTTCTAGTGATCATTTTCCAGGATGTTTCTAGGACATCTTCAGTAATGATCCAGCTGGTGTGACAGAGATTGCGACATACAACACATTTGGAAAGTCTTCAGACCCTTTCAGTTTTAAGTTTTCCCCATCAATCTTCACTCAATGCCCCATATTGATGAAATGAAAAGATCATTTTAAAAATGTAGCAAATTTATTATAAAGGAAAAACTTCACACGCTCATAAGTATTTCAGTATATACCTGTGGTAAATTCAGTTGATTGGACATGATTTGGAAAGACAACACCTGTGTCTATATAAAGATTCACAGCTAACAATGCATATTAGAACAAAAACCAAGAACTGCCTGTAGAGCTCAGAGACAGGATTGTATGGGGGCACAGATCTGGAGAAGGCTACAAAAAAATTCTTCTGCACTGAAAGTTCTCAAGAGCTCAGTGGCCTCCATAATTCTGAAATGGTGGTGGCAGCATCATGCTATGTGAGTGTTTTTTTAGTGGCTGGGACAGGGAGACTGGTCAGAGTTGAGGGAAAGCTGAATGGAGCAAAGTATATAGATATTCTTGGAATGAAAACCTGATCCAGAGCGCTCAGGACCTCAGACTGGGCCAAAGGTTCACCTTTAAACAAGACAATGACCCTAAGCACACAGACAAGATAAGACAGGAGTGACTTAGGGACAACTCTGTGAATGTCCTTAAGTGGCCCAGCCAGAGCCCTGACTTGAACCCAATCAAGCATCTCTGGAGAAACCTGAAAATGGCTGTCCACCAATGGTCCCCATCCATCCAGACAGAGCTTGAGAGGATCTGCAGAGAAGAATGGCAGAAAATCCCCAAATACAGGTGTGCAAATGAAAATTCCAAAATTCCTTTTTTGATTTTGTCATTATGGAGTACTGAGTGCATAATGATGGGGAAAACTGTTTTAATTTTATTTTAGCACAAGGATGCAACATAACAGAATGCAAAAAAAGTGAAAGGGTCTGAAGACAATCTGAATGCATTGTACATTAGTATGCTCCTCTCTTCGGAAGCCTGGTTCATAAGATGTGGATTCTATGGCTATAACCTATCTATAGATACACAATTCAAAGTTAGAGTCAAGTTTGCCAAGGTTATCCAATATTTAACCAATTCACTCAATTGGGCTCCCATTGACTGTTTCATTCAACTTGCTCAACAATGGCCAGCACACATTTCAAACAACTGTTCATAACCAGAGTTGACAAACCTTAAACCTTTGCAGGCAAAACAAGCTAACAACCACAATAACTTAAGCCATGGAACCAAACCAATTAGGCCTGAGATGGAAAAATGCTGCTGCTTTATTTGTTCAATACATTTTAAGGCCGAGTTATTAATGCCACTTAGGTACCTTCTTGGCACAAACCAAAATGGCTAGTCAGCTATTTTTTAAACAAATCACTATTTTAGCCTAAATGCCAATTATCATATCACTATATTTCTGTAATTACACCAGAAAGTAAGTTTGTTAAAAAATCTTTTTAATAAGCTTGCCCAATTAACTGAGTCCAATTAACTAAAAGCACATTTCTACCACCAATGACATACCTCTGAGATTGCTCCTCAAAAGGGTATCAATGTTGAACACTCCAAGCAGAAGCACTCGAGCATGGCAATATGGATAAAAATACAAGTTCATTAGGTGAGGAGGAGTGGGTGATATCGTTCATGATAATACTGTTATATTGCTTAATTCGATATGATCCACATCGCGAATTTGTGATGAAGGCATTCACGCACGTACACATGACTTGTGCTCACAGCACTTAACTAAACAAGTACGGCCAACAATGGAGAAAATAGAACTGCTGGTACTGAGGACAATTTAGTCCCTAAAACAGGAGATACGTTAGCAGTGTGTAAGTCTCTCCGGTCAGACTCTAAGCAAATGACAGCAATTTACAAAACGTGGAAACCACTAACTCACTACAGCATGGAGAGGATGAGACACAACTGGCTCATGAAGACAGGCAAACACACCGAACACAATGCACCTGCGAAGATGCATCTAAAATACTGTAACTGTTAAAAAAAACTGTTCAAACTTTATGTATATCTAAGCTGAGTGTACAAACACTCGTTCATTTTCTCAATGCTCTTCTTTCACTTTTCCAAAAACAGCAGCATGCAGTGTTTCCTCTGTGCGACCTTGCCTCAAATGACTCCCTCTGCTCTCTGTAGGTTGAGAAATAGCATCACCTACACTCAAATAGTGCATGACAAGTCTGACCTAAAGTCACCTACATTCAGCAGTTAGAGGACTCTCAATTCATGTTATCTCTAACATGCTGTTTAATGATTTTTGCGTTGTTTTTTTTTTTTAAGTAGTGCACTACGTAGTGAGCAGGACGATTTGAGACGGTGCTATCTCAATGGTTTCTTTTACTCCTATTGTGGCTGCAATTTACATTTAAATATATTATTTGCACTATGTTTATTTTTAAAACACCTTTATTCAGTTATATTATCTCCACCTCTAAATACTGTTCAAATCAAATTTCCACATGTTTATATATTTTGTATATATCCTATTTTTTCCACATTTATCGTATCATATCATATATTGGCATTCAAAAATATCACCCAGTCCTAGATCAGACCCACCGTTTTAAAGCCTAGGGCCAACTTATAAGCGAAACAAACAACATTAATATTAGTATGGATGGTCAGGGAAATAAAGGTAGAAATGTAATGCCCTGTACAGAAAACAAATATGAACTACTGGGTCTCAGAAAGATAAATTATGCTGATGTGTATCTTCATCAGAACTTTATTTTAAATATATATTTTTGTTTTGGTTTTAATAAAAGTGCTGACATCACCTTTATTGGCATAGTTGCTTCTTCTTCCACATCACTGGCTTCCACAAACTTAGGGCTTGGCCTGCATTTTCGTTTAGTGAGAATTTCTGGACTGGACTGTTTGTCCTTCATTACCTTCTCAAGGGTTGATTGCTTCTCTGTGAGACATAGAAACAGGAGGAGATACATTACGTGATGTAAAACAAAATATACATTTGCTGTGTTAGATAATCATGTTGGTTGTACGCAAGTCAGTTATTGACATCTTAATAACATTTAAGTTTGTTTTGTGGAAATTGCAGACATAACTAGTTAGATTAAATCCAACAACTATTTCTGAGTGTAGAGTACCAGCAGCCCATGCGAAATAGGCTGAGTTTTGCTCAGCAATGTTGCTTTGACCACACATGCACTGAAAATCGACTGTATTTCACAAAAAAACAACTCAGCTGACTCAAGTTTCACTTACTAACAATATGGTATGTGACTTAAGTAACAAAAGAAACCTGAACCTAAGTACACCAACAACAGCATGGGTTCATTTGGAATGACATTTTGGCATTTGGGTCTAAACTCTCGTGTATTCTCTTGTATAGCATTCTCTTGTATAGGCGTATGCACGTTATCCCGAAATCTAACGTAAATCTAGCACTAAGCTGTGTTACGCGCAAAAATGGGCTGTAACGGCGGCATTCACTGTGATAATACTTCCAGTTCGTGTGCGTTAATTCACGCATCATAACTTTATTTCATGAAAGCTAGCTAACTTCGTAGTACACCCGTGCTGCTTAAGAAGACAATAACGTCACTCATTATTTTTTTTTGCCAATAGCATTAAAGGGAGCACTGTTTTACTGTGAGACTGACTACATTTAACCAGATTAACTACTCGATTACTCAACTAGCTCAAGCTAGGTTAGCTAAGCCATAGTAGGCACTGTGGCTGACGCTAGCTAGCTATACAGTACGAGGTTGCCCTTGTCGTCAGTCCACCTTAATTATACCAGCCATTTAGTTTGAGCACAGTATCACTGTATGAAATGCAATAAGGACCTACCTAACAAGCTAACCTAGCTAACCTATCTAGCTAGCCAGTCTGGATTACCTGCGATTTTGTGCACCGCAGTTTCAGACCAGGGCCGCCCGCCTCTGGGTTCCTTCTTCAGTCCAGCCCTCCACTCGACCATGTATGTGGGTCTGTCATCAAGCCCGTCCATAATATCACTTTCATTAAAATCTCTTATGTGGAAAGTTGGTACAGCGCTCCAACCTCCATCCTCCTTTTCTTCCTCCGTCACTAGTGCAGGCTGTCCGTGCGCGCGGGCTGTCCGTTAGATTTTGAATTTTTTGCGCGCGCAGCTTGCAGCGCTACGTTGCGTTAAAAATGAATTGGAACAATTTTAAAACATTAAGATAAATGTTTGTATGTATCGTTTTCTGTAAAATGTCTGTATATATTCATATATATTCATATATTGTTCACTAATACAAAAGACTTTCTTCATCAAAATGTGTATAAAAGAACGGCGAGGCGAGTAAATATCACTAAGAGACTTCATTCAGTCTAAAATTAGAAGATGGGGAAAAGGTGATAGATGTTCAGGAATAGAGAGGATAGAGAGAATGATATGGAGAAGAAGAGAGACTTAAATAATGAAAATTTTCTTTCGGCTGCTCCCTTTAGGGGTCGCCACAGCGGATCATCTGCCTCCATCTTGCCCTATCTACTGCCTCCTCTACTTTCACACCAACCATCTCCATGTCCACCTTTACTACATCCATAAACCTTCTCTGAGGTCTACCTCTTCTCCTTCTGCCCGGCAGCTCCATCTCCAAAATTCTTTGACCAATATATCCACTATTCCTCCTCAACACATGTCCAAACCATCTCAACCTGGCCTCTCTGGCTTTATCTCCAAACTGCTCCACCTTCACTGTCCCTCTGATCTGTTCATTTCTAATCTTGTCCAGCCTTGTCACTCCCAACGAAAATCTCAGCATCTTCATCTCCGCCACCTCCAGCTCAGCCTCCTGTCTTTTAAACAGAGCCACAGTCTCCAAACCATACATCATAGCAGGACGCACTACTGTCTTGTAAACCTTCCCTTTCGCTCTTGCTGCTATC